>NW_011499895.1:331120-331545 GCF_000495115.2 Populus euphratica
AATGGTGTAAGAATAAGTATAATATAAACTCAATATGGACTTTAATGTTTGATACTAACATGTTTTGTATTTGTTATCTTGTTCATTCTTTAATACTTTGCTTGTTAAATGACTAATTTAGATTTATATTGTATAACATTTAGTACAATAAATGCTTGGCATTTTCATAACTCAACCGTATGGTATTTATACCTGAGTTATGAAAAGAACTTGATTGTTGTTAACATAAATTATAATCATAAATGTCTGACAACATTTACAAGTATCAGCATTATTCGAATAAAATAGCTAATGTAATCATTTTAACAATTTATAATCTAATTGGAACCTTCTTTGTGTTTGGTTTCCAATAGAATAATAAGAGTTTATACTATACTTGTTTGACATACCATTAGTGGATCCTCTAACCTTGACATTTGTTGTTA
>NW_011499895.1:331603-403744 GCF_000495115.2 Populus euphratica
TATTATTATTATTATTATTATTATTATTAGTAGTAGTAGTAGTATTGTTGTTGTTGTTGCTACTATTATTAATATTATTAGTATTATTATTGTTGTTTATAATTTATTTAATTATTCTCCCTGTGGTTCGATTCCAGTTTTGTCGGGTTATTTATTACTTCGACACTCCTCCACTTGAGAGAAAATATCAATCTTTTGATCGTGTCATTATTCTTATTTGATTTTTTTTTAATTTCATCTTTTAATGTTATATTTTTTTTTTATTAGGTTATTTCATTCTGATCACACAGATCATGAGTTAGCCCTATTAAATCTAGTTTTTTAATTATTTTTTTTAATTTTATCATTTAATATTAAGTTAATTGAAAAATATATTTCATGATTTGTTTTGTTTACTTTATATTAGGTTATTTCAGTCTCATAACATGAGAATAGTGTTTTATGACATAACTTAGGTTGACATAAATTGTTTTTTGTGTATTTGTTTTCTAAATTCATCATTCAACATTGAATCAGTTTGGAAATAAGCTTTATAATCTATTTTGATTTATTTTTTATGATGATATCTTGATTTAATGATCAAGTTCACCGATTTTGGCATTTTAACATCGATTAAACAAGTTGTTTTTCTTACTATTTTTAAAAGGTTATCTCAGTCTTATAACCCAAGTCGTAAGTTTGGCAAACCCAATTGACTCATGCCCCTCTCTTTTTTCTAATCTCATCAATTAATATTGTATTTGATTGAGAATTATTCTTCTTGATTTAATTTGGTTTCCTTTTTATTAGGTTATTTCGACCATATGACCCATGAATAATGCTTAGATTAACACATGTTAACTTGATTCATTTTTTTATTTTAATTATTACAAATTCCATCATTTAACATTAAGTCCGCTATAATCGATTGAGAATTGAGTTTCATAATTTGTTTTAATTTATTTTCTATGGAATTATTTGAGTCTCATTATCAAAATCATGGATTTAGTAGGTTAACCCAAATTAAATCAGGTCATTATTTTATTTTATTTTTATTAAGTTATTTCGGTCTCATGACTTGAGTCATGAGTATGGAAAATTAACTCAGGTTTTTTTTTTAATCTTAGTCTTCAACATTAAGCTAATTGAAAATTAGACTTTATTATTTGTTTCAATTTGCTATATATGAAGTTATCTCGGTCTTGTGATTTAAGTCGCGGGTTTAACATACTAACTCAAGTTCTTTTTTAGGTTTTTTTTTTAATTGATTTCTTTTTTAATTTTATTATTTAATATTGAGTTAATTAAGAGTTAGATTTTATAATTTATTTTGATTTTTTTTATATATGAAGTTATCTCGGTCTTGTGATTTAAGTCGCGGGTTTAACATACTAACTCAAGTTCTTTTTTAGGTTTTTTTTTTAATTGATTTCTTTTTTAATTTTATTATTTAATATTGAGTTAATTAAGAGTTAGATTTTATAATTTATTTTGATTTTTTTTCTATTTATTATCATGATCTCATAACGCGAGTTACAAATTTAACAACTTGAATTAAACCAACTCAATTCAATTTGTTATCTTAATATTAAAAAAAAAAGATGTCATCTTAAAATTTTATTTTACTCCAACAATATTTTTACAAGTTGTCTAGATTATTTTTGGAACTGTAATATTAACCGAGTCACATCAACTACGCAGTTTAAATTTTATTTTCACTAGAAAAAAAAAACATTAGTTACATTTATATTTTTTTTACATTCGAGAAAAATTTAGCTTGACTCTTAATGTTGACTCTTAATGTAGCGTAATGAATAATTAACATATACTGAAAGGGTTTGGTTTTTCACTATAGCAATAAAAGCAAAATGCCAAGTTGTTTTTCACTTTGGTTTTTAAAAATTTTAAAAACTTTTTTTATTTCAAACTTAGGTTTTTTTAAAAAAAATTCATCATCCAACATTGGGTTTAGTGGGTATATAGCTTTATAATTTATTTAAATTTGTATTTTATATAGTTATCTCGATCTCATAACTCGAGTTAATAGTTTTGCAAGTCAACCATGTTGACTTGGGTTATTTTTTAATTTTATCTATCAATATATATATATTTTTTTAATTTTTTCATTAATAAGATAGATAGTTTATCAATTAACTAAAATATAAAAAAAAATACAAAAGGGTACAATCAATGAATTTCAATCGATAAAAGAGAAGTGTAAAACAAAAACTAAATAAAGTTTTTAAAACAATTTCAACCAATAAAAGTATAATCCTCTTCACTTAAGTTCAATCACTAAGTTTTTTAATATGAACCATGCATTGAAAAAGAACACAATTGATATACACTTATTTAAAAGTATATTTATAGTTGTATTTTAAAGTATTTTTTATTTTAAAATATATTAAAATAACATTATTTTATTTTTTAAAAAAATTATTTTTAATATTAATATATCAAAATAATATGAAAATACTAAAAAATATTAATTTAAAATAAAAAATTAAATTAAATTAAACTTTGTTAACAATGTTTTTAAAATGCAAAACTAAACTATCATAAATTAATTTTATTTGATTTGGTTGCGTTCAATGACCTAAAGACGATTAGTATGAAACTGGTGCAAAAAGAGGTAGATATGGTGTTCTCATAATGCCATGACGTTGAAAATGTGAAAATAGATTTAGAAACAGACATGGAGAAAAGGAAATTCCATGTGAATTTAATTTGAAAAACAAATTAATCTTCACTTTTTCGATCTATAACAATGACCATATTATTATCAAGTTGAATTTTTATACTTTAAAATAAAATTTAATGAATTAGTATTGTATATAAAAGTTTTTATGGTGGGATTTCGCTTTGTACTTTTCACTATTTTATGCTTTTATTGATTGAGGTTTTTTTAAAAAAATAATGGAATTGGCTTGTATTATTTTCTTTTTTTTTACTGGATTTTAAATTTATTATATTTTATATTTTCTTAAGTGAACGTGCTTTCAAAGTAAAAATCATATATGGAATCAGTAAAAAATCTGTTTAAGCAATCAAGAAGAGGGGGTAATTGCATATTTCGATTGAATTTTCATATTTATTTCTGCATTTTAAAAATATATTTTTTTTTTATTTATTTTAAATTAATATATTTTTAGTATTTTCAAATTATTTTGATATGTTGATATCAAAAATAATTTTTTAAAAAAATATTATCGATATACATTTTAACACGAAAAATTATTTAAAAAATAACTATAATTACATTACTAAATAAGCTAACGAGGGTGGAAGATTGAAAAAGAAAACAAACTTTAAAACAAAAATTAATATGATCTGTAAACTTTAAGGGGTAAAATGAAAATTACTCATTTTTTTTTGTAATGTTTGTTATTGATTATTTTCTTTGTGAAAACTAATTAAAATTTCATGTTATGAAATTTAGTATTTTAAACATGTTATGGCATGCTTTTTTAATTAATTAAGATAGCTAAATAAAAAAAATAAGTTATTTAAAAAATTCATAATTCTAGATCCATCCTTGTGAAAGGTCCTTTAAATTATTAAAAATAATTATGCTATTACACTTGTCAAATTATATATCATTTATATTTTTATTGTATTTCAGTTAAACCCTTTTTATATGAAACTACGCAATAATAACAATAATATTTTTTTTAATTTCACCTAAAACCTTTAATTTATTTCAATCAAACCCCACATCTTGCATATTTTCACACTCTCTATTTTCATCCATTGGAAGTTTGTATGCATTTTAATTTTGTTAATTAAATATCTCAATATAACCTAAAAGATAATAGTAAACAAATTGAGATTAAAAAACATATTATTTTTTAGCATAACAACTATAATAATTGTTTTTCGTCAAATATATTTACCCATCCTATGACGATAACAATGCAAGAATAAAATCAAAATAAAAAAATAAAAAAAATATGATAAGAATGAGGTATTTCTTGAGAAACTAGCAATCTCAGATTCTATCACATTTGTTTTATTATAGAATATACTTTTCAATTGACTTTCTGTTTTTATTTTTGTGTTTCATTTTATTTATTTTTTCTTTACTCTATAGGTAATATTGAGATATTTTTTTCTCTACTCTATATGTACACATCGTTTTGTTCTCAACAAAAAAATAGACGGAAAAGGGAAAATTGAAACAAACATGAAAAATGTGGGGGTTTGTTGGGACAATAATGAAGGGAGTGGGGGTGTAATTAAAACAAACTAAAAGTTTTAGGTAAAATTGAGACATCATATAATTTTTATTGCAACTCCTCACTCCACTAGCAAGATATTGTTTGTTTTGGGCATCTCAGTCCATCCATTTCTTGAGCTTTAACTTAGATCCCCTTTACAGGTTTGTTTTTAGTAGTTATGCATGTCTCTAAAACACATTTAAAGCGAAGATGACTCATCTTAATATGGGAGAATTGTGGTATCTCATATCAGAAGCGAAGGTCCAGAGTTAGAGTTTTATATGAGCATACTCAACTTGACTAGTAAGATGCATTTTGGGACTATACGTGGTTATTAAAAACAAACTTGTGAGGGAGACTTAGGTTAAAGCTAGAGAAATGGGTGGATTGGGAGATCCAAAACGGACAATATCTTGCTAGTGAGGTAAAGTATTACACTTATGGTGCAAATTAAAATTTATCATATACATGTTTAATTTTTTGTTTTAATATATTGAAGTCGAATAAATGATCAAAGGCGTGTTTGACATTGCATTGCAAAATTGTTTTTAAAAAAATTAATTTTTTTATTTTGAATTAATATATTTTTTATATTTTTAAATTATTTTAATATGTGAATCTCAAAAATAATTTTTAAAAAATAAAAAAAATATTATCAAAATATTTTTTAAATAAAAAATATTTTGAAAAACAACTATAACCACATTTTTAAATATGCTTTAATTAGGTTGGGTAGGCATGTTTGTATTCTACATGTATAATATAAAATAATTGTTAACTAATTAGAAATAGATTCAAAATGTGAAGAGGTTTAACATATAAAAGTTTAGAATTTAAATCTATATATATTAAATTTGAGTTACATGAGTATTGAGTTGGTATGTTGAGTCGGTATTATTTTTTTCGTTTGAAAGCACATGTTAGTTTAGAATAAAAAAATGGATACGAACAAATTTTTCAAGATTGATTTAATAATAGACAATCAAATAATTAAAATCATACCACTCATGTATTATGGACATTTTATTAGTTAATTATGTATTGAACTAGTTTGTATTTCTATGTTCTGGTACGGTGAATCTAAAGTTTTTCAAATGTATAAAAAAATTTCAAATTTCAAATTTTCTTTGATATTATTATTATTATTAAACCTTAAAATATAATCTTTTTAAATTTTTGTTTCTACAAAGATAATTTTTCTATTAATAAACTTTTTGATTATCTTAGTCAATGCAATATTTTTAACTAGAAACATTGTTTCTATCTTAAAAAATAATTATGATTGTTAAAGTAAGTAAAGAAAAAAAAATCAAAATAGTATTTCTATATGTCATGTGATTAAAAGCTACAAAATTTATAAATATAATAAAATCATGTTGTAGATCTATTTAAATATTTTAATAATAAACAAATAATTTCAATCAAATTTTTATAAACAATTTACTATTAGTATCATTGTTTTTAAATCAAATAAATAATAATTGAAAAATAATTATTAAAATTAAACTTAAAATTTATAATAGCATTTAAGAATGATGTCAAGAATAAAGAATAAGTGAATTTAATAATTTTTTAAAATTTTATCTGATAATTCAATTGACTTTATAAATTAAAAGCAACTTAAATAACTCCTTCAAATGTAATTTAATTAAAAATATTTTTATGATTATATTTTTTAATATTAATATAATATATTAGATTAATTTAAATTAATTAGGATTAACATGCTAAATTTATAGTTTAAATTATAAAATTTAATTTTTAATTACCCTATAAAATTGAAAGAAAAAAACCCGGAGAAAAAAAATGCCGAAGAAGGGAAATCAAATCACAAAAGGTTGAGTGGTAAAGCGGCACGTGAGTGTGAAGGCTATTAGCTGTCGCTTGTTGACATTCCGCCAACAGAGAAGGAAGTGAGGTCACCAAAGCTCAGTGGGCCCTGGAGGAAAAGCAGGTTAAGGCCGGCACCCAGGTATATCAGATACACGTGTGACTGTTTTGCACTGTCTTTTAAAAATATTTTTGAAAAAATTTAAAATTTATTTTTAAAATTAATATATTTGTAATATTTTTAAATTATTTTAATATATTAATTTCAAAAATAATTTTTTAAAAATAAAAAATAAATTAATATATTTTTAAAATAAAAAAAAACTATAATCACATTTTCAAACTCAGTATATCTGTTGTCTCCCGGTTTTGTTTCGGAAACGGTGGGGGAGTTTAGGAAAGGTATTGTGAAGTGCCGATCTTGTCCTTGCATAATCCTTCCTTGAATGCGACCCGGAAGTTATCAGGTGGATTTCATATACGGGGGGCGTCCTTGTGTTTCTCTATGAATCCACCGAAAAATAATAATAAAAAATGAAAAAATCCCCTGTAATTTTAAACTCGATTAAAAAAAATATTATTACTTTTAACTTATAATACATATATACTAATCAAAGCATACCATAATACAACAACACCAAATATGTCCCACATTGACCATAAATATTTGTTGTTCCTTTTAATACATATATACATTTTTTAGAGATCATTCCCTGCAAACTTGGCGAGAGATTTATTTTTTTTTGCACTTAACAACTAATATCTTCATTAAATCATTATACCAATATATTAACACCTAATTTAATTTTTTTTTATGGAACTTCATTGTTTACATAAATAATAAAACGTTTGGTTTTTTTTCTTTTAAACTTTCTCCTTTCATTTGAGTTATTCTATAACATAATTAGATTTGAAATTATAATAAACATACTAAATTAAAAGATAAAAAATGAAATATAAAATAAAGATAAAAGATATAATCAATCTTAAATTAATAGCAATTTTTATTTTAATCTCAAAGTTTATTTTATTTTACTTTTTAGTTAGTGTATTAGATATATGAGTAAAAACCTCGTGAAGTACATATAAATAAATAAAAAGTTTTTGGATATTAATATTTCAATTACCAAATTAATGAAGTTTTATGTTAAATAATTTTATTTGACGGATAAGTCCAATAATGTTAGTTTTTTACTTTCACATTGCTTAGAAAAGTAGATTAAGCTTGAGACAAAATATATTTTTAGTTTAATTTTGTGTTTTTTAATTGATTTATAAGTATTTTTAATTAAGATATTGTTTTATTGAAGTTTTTAGTGTGTTATAAGGTGTTTTTTTTTTGTAAAGATGAATTAAAAAAAATGATTTTCTAGGAAAATCTTCCTAATTTTTCAAACACCATAATGGGCCTAGATTCCAATAATTATCTAACAAGTGATAGCACATTCACACTTGAACTTTTTAATTCAAGTTAGTCTAGAGCACATGCTGTATTTAACATTCTTGACGTAAAAAAAAACATAGGTAAGGAGGCTGTGCTTGCCCATTCACACTTGAGCTTTTAAATTCAAGTTAATTTAGTGTATTTAGCTTAATCTGTTTATCCTTTTTTATTTTTTTAAGTGAGATTTGTAATTATTTTTAAATTATTTTTTATATAATTATTTTAATTTTATAATTTAGAGTATGAGTTTTCTAGATTAACTTGCACTCATTCAGGTAATTTTTTATTTTTTTAATTGAAATATATTTTTTAATTTTTTTATAAAATTACTACATGCTCAAAATTAATAAGTTAAGTTAGGTTAATGTAATTTATTATTATTTTAATATTTAAAAATAAATATCATTCAATACATTATTATCATATTAATAATTAAAAAAATATTTCAATATATATCATATTTCAAGTTCATAATTGATTTTTTTTTACTACAAAACAAATAAAAACACATGCTTGTAACATAGTCTTAATTCTAGCATAGAAGTTTGAGCCCAAATAAACTTTATATATTTTAAATTATTTTATAGTGATAAGGTTTGTTCCGTGTAACTTTTGATTTAAAAAAAACAGTGTCTCTAGTTTGGGGAATGGGAAAAAAAAAGGCTTTCAGGTTACTTGTAATCATAAAAAGAAAGTTCGCTATAAATTTCACCAGATCCCATCCGATAGGAAGGGTCACATTAGTCAATTAGCCATGCAGAGAATCTAGCTAAAATTCCCAGACGGACACAGCAGGAGATAAACCTCGAAAAGTAAAAAAAAAAAAAAAAAAAAAACCGCTCAACTACAGAGGGGTTCGGTTTTTTCTTCTTGCCCCGCCGGCCTCACACTCTCCTCTTCTTTGCTCTTCGCAGAGGAGAGAGAATACCCCGCCTTCCATAAAAAAAAAAAAAAACCTCTCTCTCTCTCTCTCCCCTACCAAACCCTTCTCCCTTTATCTCTCTTTCTTGATTCAGCTTTGGCTACTACTACTATCATCACTAGCAGCACCATCTGTTACTCTTCTTTTCTTTTCTTTCTTTTTTTATTGGACAGTGGAGATTCAAATTTAAAAACTAGTGAAAGATCGAGTTATGCAGCAAGGTGATCAGACGGTGTTAAGCTTAAGACCTGGTGGCGGTCGAGGGAGTAGACTCTTCAATCCTCGCTTGGAGCAGTCATCATCTTCTTCCTCTACATCTTCTTCCATTTCTCTTGGTGATCTCCCTCTCTTGCGTCCTCGTGGCGGTGCTCCTTTTCTGAAGGTCTTTATCATTACCTTTCTTTGGATCTACTCACTTAGCTATGTAACACTTGGCTATGTAAACATGTTTGTCTTGATTTTATGCGATTGGCTTTTTGGGTTTTAAATTGGTTCTGGTCTGTCAAGCATGGGTTTGATTTCGAAGAAAAACTGGACCTGTCACTTATTTTTTCATTACTTATGATATGTAATTGCTGCTTTTATTTGTTTTCCGGGCTAAAGAGTGGTTTGGGATTAGCTTTTCCTGGGTTACAAATTGAAGTTTGTTTATTCCCGGATGGATTTGGCAACTGTTCTTAAAATTGGTTCAAGTTCTGCTTTCCAAATCCAGCAATCTTCCATGTTGTTAAACTGATGTTCTCAGTTATTCACCTATTGAGAGTCGGCTTGTTAAGTAGTTCAACGATGATGAAAAAGGTTATTCCATTGTAAGAATTGAAAAGGTCGGGAATTTTTAGTGTCCTAATTCTGGGTGGGCTACTTGATATGTGTTCCTGCTGTAACTATGGATAAACAACAAAATGTAAGCTTTAGGTGGACATTCAGATTCTTGGTAATAGTGATGATGAAACTTTGGAAGTTTAGTTAGGTTCTACTTTTCCAGTTTATTCTACTAGATGTGGGTGGTAGATTGCGGTTTAGCATTGAGCTTCATGTTCTGCAAGGTTGACGCTCAGCTTTGCATTTTCCTATGGTTTATTATATAAAAAAGAATGGAGCTTTTGAATTTTTGGTCGGGCCAAGCAATTTGTACCATTTCTATTTGCACCATTTTTTATTCTTTAAGTCTGCATATTGAACTAGATCAAATCCATTGACAACTTGAGTTTAATTGTCCATGTTAATGATCTAACGCATGCCCTTTTCTGTCATATTAGAAACCAAATATGACAAGTTATGTTCTAGTTGAACTATTCTGCCTCTTCATCTTTTATTTTTAACAAGGAAATGAAGCTGCATGATATCAGTCATTTTTTGGATTCAAGGCAATAGCTATATATTATTAATGTATATTGGTGGCATCTGTTGCAATACAGCATCTTAACTTTGCAAGCCATGGCGTACATTTTTCTCAATGAAGTTATTGTTTTCCATCATTGCTTGCTTCTTGCAATAGCTTTTTTTTTTTTTTTTTAGCATACTCAACCTTGTTGATTTTGTTGCGAGCTCTTGACTCCAACTGTTTTCCTCTTATAGACTGGAGACTTGCGGTTTGAGGGTTGTGACCATGTGCAGTACACTAGAGACCAGCTGTTGCAGCTTAGAGAGGTAGCGATTTTAAATAAGCCAGAGGATGCTACTAAGCCTGTTGATATTGATTTTCCATAGAAGAACCTGTGATTCTTGGCTTGTATGTTTTTTTGAGTAGCACTTATTTGTTGGCATAAAATATCAAAAACCAGTGTGAATATAAGGATGATGTTTCATTTCAATCCTCTGGTTTTAAAATCTGGTTTTCCCTTTTTCATATTCATCCTTTCTAATCACTTTTGCATTCTTTTGTTTTCTTTTCCAATAAGTTTTAAAATCTGGTTTCAGACACATTCTGTTCTGAGGCATGCTAATGTTTATAATGGTGAATAAAGTGTTCAAATGCTGTAAATAGCATGGATATGGGTCGTTCATGTCAACTAAGATATATTTTGGCATGATTCATCTATTTGTCATTATTTTCTCATAGGCTATTGTAATCTCTGATGAGATTCTAAAAATCAAACAAGAAATTGAAGCTGAGTTTTTTGGCGAATATCAGAGCTGGAGTCGTGGAGAAACCAATGTGAGTCCTTTTTCCATTTTGATTGGCTTCCTTCTAAATCTTTCCCATTTGTTGCTAGAAGAGGTTGATGGTTTAAAATAGTATTGGATAAGAGTGGAAGCTAGTTATTTGAATTGCATCAGATGTCCTTTTTGGTTGATTGATGGTGTTTATAGCAGTGATTTCTTTTGCTCCTTCCAGCCTCCAACTCAATCTCAGAGTCGTTATTCTGAGCCGGACAATCGTGATTGGCGTGGTCGTTATGCACATGCTCAATTTTCTCCATCTGGAGAGGAGAGGTCCTGGGATTCTAATCGAGAAAATCGAGACTTCGGTGGGAGATATGACTCCAGGCAGCAAGAAGGCAGTCAGTCTGATCGTCAAGACCAACTCAACTCCCAATTTTCAAGAGCACAAGTCTCTTCTAATCAGGTAATTTATTTCTCCTTTTATTTGTTTATTGTAATCTTTATAATTTTTTTTTTAATCTATACAGCTATTTTTTCTCCTGTGCTATTCTGATACACTTTTGTTGTAATTTTTAAATCTATTTTATTCTGTTGTTAGATTTAGAGTTTCTTCTGAAGCAGAACTTCTACCTGTATTGAGAGCAATAATTTACTGTTAAGATTTCTATTTTGAATCCTTTTGTATTGTATATCATGGAAAGTTTTACCAAGCAGTTACGTTGCAGATGCTCTAGACATCAACCATATCATCTTTGATGAAATGCATATTGTTAGAAGTTTTCTTTAGCTTCTTGTTGATCTTCTAATTAGGAACAACCAAACAATGTGCTGGAAGTCAAGAAGTGCAAATTTTTCTCTTTGTTTGGATTTCAGCTCCACTCCACTCTTATGAATATGCCACTTGTTTAACTTTGTCTCTATGATGATTTTTGGTAACTGGTTTATTTTACCATCATCATCATTATGCTGTATTATGGTGCTTTCTTTGTACAGAATTCTGTACTTGGGTGCACATTTCCTTTTAGCTTCAACATCCTGTGTTTTTCTTTCAAACCAGGGAGGACCTGCTCCTGCTTTGATCAAGGCTGAGGCGCCATGGTCTGCCAGAAGGGAAAATCTTTCAGAGAAGGACCGTGTCTTGAAGACTGTAAAAGGGTAATTTAATTTAATGATTTTCTATGTGTATCTTTTTATCATCGGAAATGATCAAAATAGGAATTGTATGTGCCATTTCATAGTCATGGATGAATGCATTAAGGTATGGGGACAGGCTGTACCCAAGACATGGTTGCCAGCTCAAGGCATTTTCCATTCCAACAAGCAATGGTTCTATATATACATATTGATAGTGCGGGCTTGTTGGCAAATTTGCAGCATTTTGTTGATATTTTATACCTTGAATCCTGGGCACTTTCCACAAATTGCAGTCATCTTGGGTTTATGCAAATTCTTTTCTATGTTAAAACTTGTTAATTTGATTTTTACTTTTGAGTAACAAAAGCATCCATGAATTTAATTTTCTACTGTAATTCTGGAGACTTTGAATTTGCCACTTGTTAAAATTGAATATCAAATTGTATTTGGTGTTTTTTAAAAAATTTAAGGATTTACCATGGTTTTAAAATGTGCTCAAATTATATGGTATGCACTATATTATAAATTGGATATATGAATGGAGGAAATTTCATTATCCTTGAACTGGTGATTTATTACAAACAACAAAGAAAACATGACAGCATCAAATAGTTTAAAAATATATGCCACTTTGTGTACTTAGTGGTTTGTTTTTTAATTTTTTTTAACCCTTGTTGTTTCTCACTTATTAATTTGCTGGATATACTCATCTTTTCCTTTTGTGCTTTTAACTATTTGGGTTATATGGTTCTTTATGTGATTCAGACACATGCTACTTGCTTTTAAAATAATCTAAAGTGCTTGTCAAACACAATTACCCATTGTAGTTGTACGCTGAATGCTTTCTGTTTTTTGTGCAGTATACTGAACAAGCTTACCCCTGAGAAGTTTGATGTTCTCAAGGGTCAACTTATCAACTCTGGAATTATATCAGCTGATATCTTAAAGGTTAATTTTTTGGTTCATAGTTCTTTTATTCCTCTAGATTTATAGCAGCTGCCAGTTGAGCTTAAGGTTGGCTTGGAATGCAGGGTGTGATATCACTTATATTCGATAAGGCTATTCTGGAACCCACATTCTGTTTCATGTATGCACAGCTGTGCTCTGATCTTAATGAAAAGCTCCCCCCATTTCCATCAGAGGAACCTGATGGGAAAGATATCACATTTAAGCGGGTACTCTTAAATATCTGTCAGGAGGCATTTGAGGGTGCTGATAAACTAAGGGAGGAAGTAAGGCAGATGACAGGTCAAGAGCAAGAGCTTGAGCGTAGGGATAAGGAAAGACTGGTCAGGCTTCGCACTCTTGGAAACATCCGTTTGATTGGAGAGCTTTTGAAGCAGGAAATGGTTCCTGAAAAGATTGTCCATCATATTGTTCAGGTTAGCAGTGAAGCCTCCAATTGTATAACACCTCAGATGATAGTGGTGGGGGTCTTTAGGATTGTTTACAACTACTTTGCAATGTGAACAGGAGCTTCTAGGGCATGATAATAAAGTTTGTCCTGCTGAAGAAAATGTTGAGGCCACATGTCAGTTCTTTAACATCATTGGTAAGCAGCTTGATGAGAGCCCAAGGTCACGGCATAGAAATGATGTGTACTTTGGTCAATTGAAGGAACTGTCATCAAATCCCCAGCTGGCTCGTCGACTGAGGTTCTTGGTTCAAGATGTTCTTGATCTGCGGATGAACAACTGGATTCCCAGGCGTGAAGAGGTAAGACTTCTATCCTATCATTTTCTAATTTAGCAAATAGATGCTGTTTTGTATGGGAAAATTTCAT
This sequence comes from Populus euphratica, assembly GCF_000495115.2. Taxonomy (NCBI): domain Eukaryota; kingdom Viridiplantae; phylum Streptophyta; class Magnoliopsida; order Malpighiales; family Salicaceae; genus Populus; species Populus euphratica. The sequence continues at coordinate 345,019 of NW_011499895.1, forward strand.
TGGTTTGTCATTGCAGATCAAAGCTAAAACCATCACAGAGATACATGCCGAGGCAGAAAAGAATCTTGGGCTGCGTCCAGGTGCTACCGCAAGCATTAGAAATAACCGAGGTGTTATTTCTGCTGCTTCAGGGACTGCTGGCCCTGGGGACTTCCCCGTCAACCGACCTGGCACTGGGGGCATGATGCCTGGCATGCCAGGAGCTAGGAGAATGCCTGGGATGCCTGGAATTGATAATAACAATTGGGAGGCACCTAGAAACCGTTCAATGCCAAGGGGTGATGGTCTTGTGCAGCCTGCTGGACGTCTCCAACCACCAAGTTTTAACAAGTCAAGGTCAGTAAACACGAAGCTGTTACCGCAGGGCATTGGTGGTTTTATGAGTGGAAAGAGTACTGCCCCCTTGCAGGGACGTGGTGGTCCTCCATCTAGGCCAACCAACTTTCGTTTTGGTGCAGAGCCTCCTGCTCAAGCCCCTATACCTAGTAAAACTCTTCCTGCCCCTTATGTGCCTCCAGTTGCAAATAGGCCAGTTGTTCCAGCTTCCAGGGTGAATCCTGATGAACTTAGGAGAAAGACTCTCTCGCTCCTGAAAGAATATTTCAGTGTCTTGCTTCTGGATGAGGCATTGCAATGTGTGGAAGAGCTGAAGTCTCCAGCTTACCACCCTGAAGTTGTCAAGGAAGCTATCTCCATTGCATTAGAGGCAAATCCACCTCGAGTTGAACCAGTTTCCAAACTTCTGGAATATTTGTTTGCCAAGAAGGTCATCACAGTGGAAGACATAGGAACTGGGTGCTTACTCTATGGTTCTAAGCTGGATGATATTGGCATTGATTTGCCAAAGGCACCATATAATTTTGGTGAAATTACCGGGAAACTAGTTTTGGTGGGGGGATTGGACTTCAAAGTGGTAATAGAGGTCCTTAAGAAGATGGAGGATAACATGTACCAGAGAGCTGTATTTGATGCAGCAAAAAGCGTCATTAGTTCAAGTCCGGATGGGCAACTTGTATTAGATACTCTAGCATCCGATATTAAGGCTTGCCAGAGTTTGTTTTAGTTACGGTCTTACCATTCTGTTATGTGAGTACTTCAGCATCTGTATCCAACCTTTTGTCCTTACGTTTAGATCATGATGCTCCGCCGACACCATTTTGAGGGGAGCAACTTGTAATATGTGATAAGGTGGAGCTGCCAAGAACAATACATTGTTTGAGCTGTATATTTTTGCCAGAGGTTCTAGTAGGGCGTTATCGAAGAAAAGAAATCAAAGCATAACGCTGTTGATTTTGGTCTCGAGCATGGCTAAAGAAATGCCTTCAGCTCGAGAAGAATGGCCCTTCAAAAGATCCAGTTGTTTTTGTATTTCAATTTTTGCTCTCCGGACTGAGTAATTTAGTTTATTGTTTGAATTAATCAGCTCATAAATCCCACTTTCTACGTTAACTAATATCAACTTTTGTTCGTGGGCTGTTGTGTTCTCTGCTGTCCTTCAGTTTTGATGCTAGCCTGATTGCTGGTGCTGTATTTTTCACTTGGTTGATTACGTTGAGTGCAAGCTGCCATGGAGTTAAGAAGAGCACGATTTCGGCAAGGTTTGTAACGATTCATGCTATACAAGTCTTTGCCAAATGATCTTTCTTGAACCTCAATGATCTTTCTGCTAGGATTCAAACTTCAGAAGAAAGATTCAAACTTTAGAAATAACTTCGATAATTATTTAATTTTTTTGTTTAAAATTATTATTTTATATTTTTAAATTATTTTAATATGTTAATATTAAAATAATTTATTTAAAATTAAAAAAATATCATTTTAATAACTTTTTAAATAAAAAATACTTTAAACAGAACGACATTTCCGTCCCGTTTACTTTTGACGGCTCCGATCCGGTATGGATAGTGATTCCCTTAATAGGGACTGAAATCAATGGTCAAGAAAATCAATAATATGACGTAAAAGAGTGAGGATGTCCTTTTAATTTCAAAGATACTGTAAGGATTAGACTGACAATGATTCCACGCGAATGCTTGTCCTAAGAACTTGTCCAATGCCAAGTTTACAGTGTTTTTTTAAATCATAATTTGTTAAATTATTTTTTTATTTTAAACAATATTAAATTAATATTTTAAAATATTTATTTGAATTTTTTTAATGTGTTAATATCTATAATAAATAAATAAATAAATAATTATAAAAAATACTATTTTAATATATTTTTAATTAATTTTTTTTTAAATACCATCCGCTATATTACAAAACACTAACTTACTCACAATATTAGCGTCATTTAATATCTAAAGGTCCTTTGGCATTCCTCCCAAACCACCTTTTCATGAAATTTTATTTTTTATTTTAAATTAATATTTTGATATTTTCAAAATGTTTTAATCTGTTAATATTAAAACACATTTAAAAAAATTAAAAAATTATTATAATATATTTTCAAGAAAAAAATATTTTGAACTATAATTACAATCATGTTCTCAAATAAACCCTAAGTTAATTTTTCCTAGACTTGTGGTGTTAATAAAAAAATTAATTAATTCACCAAATTTAGATTTTAACTAATTCATTTTTCCACACCCCACCACAGGCCAAACCATTTAAAAAAAAAACATAAAACACAAGAGCACAAGGATTTTCTTGCATAGTGTTAAAAAAATAAATCTTTAAATCATTTAACTTGGATATTTACCTAGTGCAAACTTACAATTAAACTATATAAAAGCTAACTCAAAGTGATTTGATTTTATTTAAAAGGTTTAAAGGAAACGTGTATGATTATTTTTTATTTTAAAAAACAAATGTTAAACAATAAAATCAAGAAAAAAACAATAAGGTAACAAATAAAAAAGGATGTCAAGTCAAGTAAATTTTTCAAACCTGTAATTTGGGTTATTAAATCAAAAACACTATACATAAAAAAGTTATAAAACTCAATTTGCAGCAAATCTAATATTAAATGATGAATCATCACTATTATTATTGTAATTATTTATATTCTCATTGTTATTATTATCATTGCTACTGCTATTATTATTACTATTATTATTATTATTACCATCGTTATCACCACCACCACCACGATTACTATCATAATAAAAAATTATCATTACCATCATTATTAATATTATCATAATTTTCATTATCATTAGTAATATTAATAATAGTGTTAGTATCATTATCATTACTATTACTACTATTACTAAAATAAAAAATTATAAATTTGATTTGAAAGATAAAATTAAAAATCATAAAAACTTTGAGAAAAAGACAAGGAATAAAAAAAGAAATAAAGAAAAGGACCAGACTAAAATAAATATTATTATTATTGAAAAAAATCATAAATTTGATTTGAAAATTAAAATTAAAAATTATAAAAACTTTGATTAAATAGTCAAGGAAAAAAAGAAATAAAAAAACATCATATACACAAATTAGAATTAAATGACTAAATTAGAAATAAATAAAACTTTAATAAAACATAAAATAACTGAAATAAAATTAAAACTAAGAGGATGGATTCTAAAACACTAACAAAAATTAAGGATGATTTTAGTTTTTTGGAGGTATAAGAGAGAAATAAAAAGAAAAAAAACCATTAGCAATAAATTAATCATTTTCAGATGGAAATAAAAAGAAAAAAAAAAGAAAAAAATCATTAGCAATAAATTAATCATTTTCAGATGGCACACGCCACCTATAAATAAAGAGGACATGATAAAAAATAAAATAACACATCAAAAGCATGTTTTTTACCTATGGAAGACGCCGCTCGTGCCATAAACAATGCACGGTGCCTTTGTATTACTGGATCGTGCATAAAACATGCCAACAACTTTTTCAACAAAAAAATTAAATAAAAAATTACATTATTACCCCTGAAAAACCCAACAATTACAAAAAAAATCAACATGAAAATACAAATATACCCTTCTGACAATGGCTTAAAATTTTTAACTACAAGGTTAAATTTATAATTTTACTGTATATTAAAATATGAAATACTTAAAAAGATTCTTGATCAGAATTAAATGATTTTTTGTTTTTAAAGGTAACAAAATCATTTTATTATGCATAAATATGATAATAAAATTATTAAAGGTAACAAAATCATTTTATTATGCTGATAATAAAATAAAATATTTAGGCAATTATCAAATGATAAACTGACCAAATAATAAAAATACTATTTTACCCCTAAAAGGCAACAATCTGAGAGTATTTTTAATGGTTAAATCATCATTTTATTATTAAAATTCACATTAAACAAAGATATATTTGCAGTAAAAACACTGTGTCTTCTAGCTTTTCTTTTAATGAGAATCCACATTAAATTTTGAGAAGTTACCCATTAATTTGATAAATTAAAATGTGAAATGTCTGTAAAGATTTTTCACTAGAGTTAAATAATTTTTTACTTTTAAAGAAAAAAAAGTTATTTTATTATGCATAAACATGATAAAAAACAATAAAACTCTTGAATAATTATCAAATAACAAATTAAAAAAAAACCATTTTACTTATAAAAAAACAACATTTTAAGAGTTTTTTCAAGGGCCAAATTATCAATTCACCATTAAAATTCAGGATAAACAAAATCCATAGTAAAAACATGATGTATTTTAACTTTTCTTTCTTGAGAGTTCACATTAAATTTTAAGAAATCATTAAATGATTTGATATATTATTTATGATAATAAATTCAAGTAAGAATTTGATTTTGGTTGATAAATTTATTTGATATGTCTTTATTTAATAAACTAGATTTTAAATTGATACATTTATTCGATATGTCTTTATTTAATAAACTATTTTAAACTAATTCATGTAATAATTTTTTTTCTAAATTCTCTCCAGAAATTCTATTCAAGATTCCAAATTTTGTCAAATGCAAAACAAATCATAAAAAAACATTATATTTTATTTATTTTTTTCTTATGAAAAATAACACGAAACAAACCACTACATGAGCTTCCACCTCCTATAACATGAGCAAACTCAACTACAGAGCCGGAGATTCTCCCGCGTTAAGGAATTTTCAAAATACTTCAGAAAGAATGGCCTCTAGCCAACCAGCAACGGACACCAAAACGGCATCATCACAAACAGATGACCAGTCACTGAAGCTCGCCGTTGCAATCTCACTTCTCCGCTCAAAACTTCTCCAAAAACAGCCTCCCCCTCCCCCTCCCCCTCCCCCTCCCCCTCCCCCTCCCCCTCCCCCTCCCCCTCCCCCTCCCCCTCCCCCTCCCCCTCCCCCTCCCCCTCCCCCTCCCCCTCCTCCTAGCAATCCTCCTTCAGAATCCGACGCTCTTCGCTGGAAACGAAAGGTTTTTTCATCATCTCTATTCTCTGTTTGGTTCACTATAAAATGCAGACGTTTAAGTCAAAATGAATGCGATTAGGTTTTGAGAAAACAAACGGAGTATAATTGCTCCACTGTTGATTTCTATGTTTTTCTTGAAAGGCTAAAGAGCGAAAACGAGAACTTCTTCGACTGAGAGAAGATCTCAGGGAAGCCGAAGGTTCTAGAATATATTTCTCCCTCTCTTTCGGTTTAGGTTCTTGAATTTTGATCATGTTTCTGATTTTTTTTTTCTATTTTGTGTTCTAGATGCTTCACAATGTGATTTGTTTCCTCAAACTGCGTTATGCAAATGCTATTTCTTCGATAATTTGGGGAAATTAAGCCCTAAGCCAGTCGGAGACGGCTCCGATCGCAGATTTAACGATATTCTTCGCCGTCGATTTCTTAGACAGGGTCTCATTATGATTGACATACGATTTTCACTCTTAGGTTATTAATTAGTTTCACCAATCAATTAATTCAATAACTTGATTGGTTTTTGAATTTTGCAGTGCGGATAAAAGAAAGAAGGAAGAGAATAAATAATTCAAATATAAAACGACGCTTTTCAGGTTATTGGGCTTAATTGACTTTTTTTTCCCTCAAATTAGTGGCGTTTTGATTCAAATGTGCTTAATTGAGTTAAGTCCTGTTTATTGCTTTTCTTCTTGTTTATCCTTATGATTTCTTCTTCTTTTATTTGTTGCTTAATTTACTTAGATATTCGGAAATTTATAAAAAGAGAAAAATTCAAGTACTTTAGAGCAATGTGGGTGCACATTTAGACCTTTTCTTGTTACATTAATAATGGATGTTTTATTTATTATAAAATGGCAGATATATACAGCAAAAATGAAGCAGAGCAACTTAGGGCCGCCGTTGATTTTCTTGTGGAGCTTTGTGACACTACTTCGCCTGCAAGAGTGAATTATGTACTATTGTTTGGTGCTTTTATTTTGTTTTTTTTTTTTTTAATATTCTCACACTAACCATAAGACAACCATGTTACTTGGTTGAGTTATCTTTCAGGTTTTGATTCTACGTCTGTTAAATTTTGCAGGTAGAGGAGGCTAATTTTGCTAACTGGTCACACCAAGCTGCAGACTTCATTTTAGGTAATCACAGAGTACTTTTAGATCCCATTCCATAAGTATTAAAAATAATCACAATCAGCATTAGCATCTATCTCGACAGAGTAGTGTTTAATCTCCATGAAATAGCATTTTCTTGAATTTATAAGTACCTTGAACGGCATATTTATGGCTTTAAAATGCTTTTTGATTAGTATATTTTATTTTCTTCACATGAGTATTTGCAATTTTTTGACACTGAGATCAATAGAGATTTCTTTTCTTTTCATCGTCGTGACCTTCGATGCATGTGGAATAAGCTTAAAACATCTTCAGTTGACTTTTTTTTTTTTTGTTATTTTAGGAAGTCACAAAACCTACATATTAGTTCATAGCTGATTACTCCGTGGAAGTTATATGGTTGATCTTCTAGTAGAATATGGTAAGTGCTAGGATTTGGAAGGCAAGAACAATGAGAGGAATTTATAGACACCTTTCTGTTTATCTGGAACAGATATGTTAGTATATTAAGATGATTCAAATCCGATTTGAATAAGTGTGGAGTGTCCTAATCAGCGTTCTAATGAATTTGAACAGAATTCAACTCAGTTTGCCAGGCAGACCTTCAGATTTGTTATCATATTCAAGAGATTTATTTGGAATTTTGTTTTAGGATTTGGTGTTTGCTCTATTGCAAGTGAAGGAATTGTGATGGCAAATGAATCTACCATCTTTTCCTTATTTCAGGAAGGAGTTGGGTGCAATCCCATTGCTGCTGTTATATTGTGTAGATTGGTGATTTTGCTTAACTTTCACTAAGGAAAAAATGTGCAAACTGATTGGACATAATGCAGATGCAGATAGAAAGGGAAGTATTCTCGCTATCTATGCTATAATAGGTATAAGATATAACCTGGACTATTTAATGTTCTCAACCTAGTTAAACCTCATAAATTAAATTGAATGTGTCGATGCCATGAAACATGATGGTATTCTGGCTATATCCTGTATGAACTCATGCAAGCAGTTGGAAAAAGTAACATAGGATGAGGGGAGGAAGAGGTTGGATTTGTCCTAGGCAGTAGTAGCTGTCGATTAATTCAAGAGGAAGTTGCTATAGAGCAAAAGTGGGTTGCAGTGCTGTTAGAGGACATAATATCTCAAATTCTCAATGGATTGATTATTGGTTCTAAATGGTGCTAGTACCTTGAAAATGTTTCAAGTAAGTGATTCAGAGTAGTTAGTGATGGAGAACTTGTAATAAAATAAATTAAAATATGCCTATTTATTTTACTTGCCAATCTCCATCAGTTAGGTGCTAGCATTTGTTCAATCAAGTACCAGAAACAATCTGGCATTTGTTCGATTCAGTACAAGAAAGTTTTAGGTTCAAACATTAAAGTTTGAATATTTTCTTCTTTCTGTTTATTTATGTCTAGTGATGGACCGATAAGCTTCGCGTTATCTTTCTTTGTACGATTTCTCCTCGTTGATAGATTGGTTAGGGGCCATCATATCTACCCGCAATCACCACTTTGCTAATTTTTTCTCCTGTTTCTTACGCTATTTTCAGTTTTAATCTTCTCCCTTTCTCTTGTAGCATCATTGAGGAACCTGTTATCAATAGGAAATAACATGGAGCTCATTGAAGGAATTGTCAGTCGCTTAATTGTGCGTTTAGTTAAAAGGATGTGTTCCCCTTCAGATGAAGATGGTAAGCATTTGGCTGCTTTTGGGACTTAAGATGTATTAAATCTTAATAAATGCAAATGGTGTTTAAACAGTAGGAACTTTGATTTTTTTTCAACCTCTCTTTTATTTGAACTAAACTCTTGATTTCTTTACTAACAAAACTGTAAGAACACAATGTTTTGGTCTGTTCCAATGAGTGATACTATAGGTTGTTTTATATTATTGTAGTTTTGGCTTGTTAATGAGTTCTTCCTGTTAATATCTTGATATGCTGTTACAGAGTCACGTCAAACTGACACTGACACCCAGTTCTGTATTCAACAATTGATCCGCAAGCTTGGATGTGAACCTCACATTGGGCAGCGAGCAATACTTTCAGTTTCTCAGAGAATTTCCATGGTAGCAGAAAATTTGTTATTCTTGGATCCATTCGATGAGGCCTTTTCAAACATGCATGAGTGCTTGTTCATAATGTAAGTAATCGATGGTAAGATTCACAATCATGATCATCAATTCCAACCCAAAACCTAACCGTTTCTTCAAAACTAAGTCCATTGAAAGGCCAAAGCCTGTTAATTTGAGCTTGGAAACAGCATATTATTATGAGATGCTAATCCGTGCATAATTTCTACTGGCTCTACTTATCCATCATGTCTTATCATCAGACATGTCTTTGAGGATATGCGATCTCATTTTGAGTTGTACTTTCATTACTATGGAAATGCCATAGTGGTTCTTCCATATAGAACTCAGATGCAAGTATAAGTTGGTTTTATTTATCCTATGATTACCATTATTATTTTAACTTTTTGTGGATGACAGGATCCAGCTTATTGAGTTTTTGATATCAGACTACTTGTTAACTTGGTCGAGGGACGAGGGCTTTGACCATGGTATTTATACTTAACAGGACTGGTGCCTGTTGATTAAACTTTCCCGTTCATTTCGCACTCTGTTTTCATGCTAGGTTTTTTACAATTAATATTTCTCTAAAGCTGGATCTGAATTTAATATATTATCAGCATTGAACATTGTTATTACACTCCTCTTTATTGGGTTCAAGATCAAAGTTTATTAGCAGGGATCAGAAACCATACACATGACATCCGATAGTTTCATTGCAGTGCTGTTTGAAGAGTGGGTGACCTCAGTTCTCCATGCTCGCAAAGCATTGGAGCTTCTTGAGAGCAGAAATGGGCTTTATGTTTTGTACATGGATCGAGTCACAGGTGAACTGGCTAAACATGTGGGCCAGGTTTCATCATTTCAGAAACTCAGCCAAGATATTCTTGACAATCTATTCTGCTGACGAAAGCGTGAATTCTTTAAGATATTCTTTAAGGAGTATGCTTAACAACAGACTAGGAAGCCGTTTGCCTATCTAAGATCCAAATAAAGCCGACTTCTGGAAGCATTGTATTTGAACAGATAGACGGAAAGATTTTATGCAATTAAGAATCATCTTCATTTTCGGCGCTTTCGTAGTTTATTGACACTTCATCGCTGCCTGGGTAGTCAATAGTTGACACCAGCATCAGTGATAATCCTCCATCCTAGCTTCATTTCGAGTCTAGTCTGCTTAGGTAATGAGGGCATTTCACCCCATGGATTTTATTGGTCGGGGTATCCTGTAGAAACTTCGAAGCTAGGGCTTAGGATAAAGAGGTCTTAGCTTAATTTCTCTCCTGACATGTGATCTATGACTCTGTTCTGCCTTTTCTGATCATGAAATCAAACGTAGTAAAATCATGCTCTTCCATGTTCCCTCTTCTTTCCGGAAAGTGATCCCTTATTTAAGGCCGTCTATCCTTGCCTCTCTTACTAATGGTATCGACCTCCTGGGCTGTTGTCGGTATTTTTCCACCGGCATCCACGTGTAGTGGCACTTTACAAGTCGGCAGCATTATTCTTTTCACTAATCCGATTGTCATAAATATCACTTTGGGCCCACCTCAACCACCAAAACTTGTTAATTACTGAAGGGGGAGATATTTTAAAGATCCATCATATCTCCTCCTTAATTACATGGTTCGTGGAGGTCCATTGGGCAACAGATATCATAGCTACTTTTGCTCAGAAGACATGACGCAAATGAGACATGTATTCACTCTCCTGCTCTTCAGCCTCCTCTTGCTTTCTCAATCCCTTCCAGGTTCAGCTGTCGGCAGGCAATTGGATAAAGCTCTTACCAAGTCCCAGCTGCCTCAGGGAAGACAAAATGACGTGATCAGTTCATTGCGGGCTCGGAAGTTAGGAGTTTACATCAGAAAAAAGGCTCGTGTTTATCCACGCACTGGTCGCAAATCATCTGCTATCCGAACCCAGGTTCCTTCCAGCCATGTGATTGGTTCTGTGCTTGCCTTCCTCAGTTTCTTCCTGCTCTAGGTCTTGTTATGGTTAATCGTCCAATTTGTTGAAGTTGATTGTTCAATGGTCCTCATATCGAGTGGCTTTACACCAAGTAGTGCTTAATCATATTTCAAAAAGGATGTCTCTTTTTTATGTTTGCGTGTGCCTTGTGTTTTATTTAGCATATCGTCTTAACACAACTCAAAAGTATTTGCATAGACAGAGAAGCTGGTAGTAATAGGGAGTTGCTTTTAGTAATACCTGGGCTGCTATTTTTCTTCAACCATGCAGTGGATACATGTATTTTCACATCTGATGTCCATGTGACTAGGGTTCCTGTGTAAGACAACGTGACAACGTTGTCAAGAATATAAAATATTACCCTATGTTTGCGTATCAGGTGTAGCGGATTGCCTTTGAGCTTTGGCTAACCACCTTTATATATATAAATGGAGGCATGGGGCCTAGTATTAATACTTATCTTCTTGTTTTGGACGAAGATACATATCTGGGGGTCTAAGTCATGCTTTTCTTGTAGCATTGAGTGTGACATTAGCTAATGGGATAAGAACTGTCTAATCAGCCTGAGTATGATGAATACTGTAACCGGCTCTTGTTTTTTATGCCTGAGTATGATGAATACTGTAACCGGCGGCTCTTGTTTTTTTATGTGTATGCATGTACACACATGTTAGTATTTTTAGGAGGTTTGGAAGTGTGTAGATGATATTTTTTAAAATATTTTTATTTTAAAATATTTTAAAACAATATTATTTAAAAAAGATATTTTTAAAATTACCGAATAAAACAATTTAAAATTTAATTTTTAGTAAAAAAAAAATTAATTTAAAATTTAATTTTTAGTAAAAAAAATAAATTTTTTAAAAATAGAATGGACTGTCTTTTCAAACTTTTGCTTACGTGTCCAGCAAATTGGGCATGCCTTGAGGAATTGGTGAAGGGGTGATGATAAGCTTGCCTGTTTGTATAATGCAATGGAAATATGATATAAAGTTGTTGAATACAGCAAAGCCTCCTGTTATATTGGGTTTTTAAAATTGCAGGTGGGTTTTAAAATTTTTTATTATTATTACTCATATTTTTTAATTATCTTAATATATTAATATTAAAAATAATTTTTTAATATATTTTTAAATGAATAATACTTTTAAAAATCTTGCTATAATTCCAAATATACGCAATTAGATATATTATGATATTTCATCCTTGGGAAACAACATCCGGAGGTCTTTTCTGTTACTTGACATTTGTTCAGGGCGACAGCTTTAAGGAATCTGGGTCTTATAAAAATTTAATTTTCTCAAAACTTCCAATTTTAAATGGCCTTCCAGCGGCTAAATATCAGAGCGATACATGCAAAATCCACCAGCATATGCCCCACTATTGATATTAATCTTTTAGGCATCTAAAAAGAATAAATGAAAAAGGAAAATTCAAAACAAAAAATGCTTTAAGAAAAAAACATTTAGCGCTTTCCGACACTGCCTTCAAATCCGTCGAACTGGTTTTTATATATATTTTTTATTTATTTATATGGATGTGTGGATTAGTTTAGTGTATTATAATTAATTTTATAATTTATTAAATATTTTGTAAGTTTAATAAATATATAAGACATATAAATGATAACCATGTACAATAAAACTCGAACTCGGATCTAGAGAAAAAAAATAAATTCCTCCCACCAATAGAATAATAGCTCGAGTGCATTCTTACATTTCTTTCATACCAAGATATTACTTGATGTATGCAAGTCAAAGTACTTTTACCCGTCAATTCAACAAGCCGAAATCAAAATAAAAGTAAGTGATATCTATATAATAGAAAAATCATTTCCTTTAGCGTATTAATTTTGTGTTTAACATCAACTATACAGCACAAATGATGATCATATTGCAAAATAAAAATTAATTATGCTTGCAGATGACGTGCATCAAGGAGTAGGTTTCCAAGGACATGCAAAAGTAGTTTATGGTGGTGGAGATCTCCTTCGTCCTTGTACAGGCCCCCGAAAGGGGGCAAGCTCTTTACTGTTGAGACCCTCTTCCATCTTCTCCACCTTATCCGGACATGTTGCAGTTTGATTAATCATCTTTGTTTTCTATGGCGTGCTAGGAAGTATGACTATAATTACTATTTAAAGTATTTTTTATTTAAAAATAGATTAAAAATATATTTTATTTTATTTTTTAAAAATTATTTTTAAAATGAGCATATTAAAATAATAAATTAAATTAAAAAATTAAATTTTAGCTAAAAAAATCAAAAATTTAAATTTTTTAAAAACACGAGTTTACTTACTTTTCTAAACGGTTTGTAATTTGAATGTCAGCTACCATGGCATGTGAGACATGATACAGTTCTTATTTATTAGTAGGATTTCAACCGAGTGTTGAAAATAGTATGACGAATATCAATGAACAAGAACTTTGAAGGTTAAATATTTAGTGTTTTTAACAATTATTATAAGAGTTATGTGTTAATTAATATTAGAGCCCAACAATCCTAAATTATTGCTTGCTATGTGCTGCAATCCCAAGTTATTTTGTTTGTTGTGCTGCTAAATAATTATGGCAAGAAGAGGTCACAAAACAGAACGCGTTCAAGTAAGGGAGGATAAAGAGATTTTCTTTGGGAGAGATGTTTAGGAGATGATGATAAAAGACATGCAAAGATGGATTGTAGAATTAAAAAGAGATATTCAATAACTTGTGATAAAAGACATGTGGAGATAAATTTCAAAATTAACCCGTCAATTGATGGAAGTGAGAAGTCTAAAATATATTGATGGAAGTGAGAAGTCTAAAATATTGTTATAAGAGTGATCATGAATCCGTGACGAGATAACTTATTGACTAAGATATGTATTGTGAATATTTTAGGGATCACATTTATGATGAGATATATATGGATTGGTGTTCTACACCAATTTATAATGATTATTTTGTTGTTGATGATGATATCATAAACAATAATAGTAATAGTAATCATGATATCATTAATGATATATTTGTTGATAAAATAAAGGTTGAGTGCAAAGAAAACATGAAAGGTGCTTAAGAAAAAAATTATTGATATAAACTATATTTATCCTTTTAATTACAAAATTAATGTATTATAAAAGTAAATGTATTTAAGGGTTATGTGGATACAATAATTATTAGTAAAGAAAATTTGAGGTTTGAAATTTATTACTTTAAAAGCTAATAAAAGATTAATAATTCATCAATTATTGTTTCGTATATAAATTTTATTTTAAATTTTAAAATGAAGGGACTAAAATTGATGTTTAAAATTATTATGTACTTGAAGCAAAAGGATAAAAAGGAATAAGAAGCCTTTATTGAACATCCACGTGATCAAGGCAAGACCAATTTGAAATTGATGATGAGTTTTTTTCAATCCAAAAAGACTAATACATGAGATTTTTTCTAATACATAGCTTTATATTATTAGGCATAATGCTTCATCCAACCATTAAATTTGACTAAAATTTTTCTAAAATATTCTAAAGACCATGTTTCCTATAGGGTTTAAAGTTGTCAATGATTAAAGATTGGGAAGGCCCTTTGATAATGCTTAGAAGTTACTTTTTAAGATATGTTATATTTTTCTAGTTGATTAAGGATTCTTTTTTGTATTTGGATTTAAACTCTTTTATTATTATTTTAAACTTTTTTAGGACTTTTTTCCCTAGTTTGTTTAGAAATTTTATAGTTTTTCCTTTATATTTAAGTTTTCTTATTGGTTCAAAAAAGTTTTTAATTTTATTTAAGGATCTGTAAACCTTTTAAAGAGGTAGACTACCTGAAGAGAAAATATCAAGTAATAAAATTTTGAATTGCAGTTTTTATATGATCCTTATTCAGTATAATTTTGTATTCTTGTGCTTGTTATATTTCTTATATTGCTTCCATCTATGTCAATTGATATAAGAGCTTTGCAATGATTTGATTTCAACATTCTTTAACATACTCTTAATTTTGAAAGATATGATATCAAACTTCTTCTTTTTTTTAATTTTTCTTCTTGGTTTGATTTATTTCTTGCACATTCACTTACTATAGAACTTTGTTTTCGACAACATCCTAAACATTAATATACTTAAAGAAAGATTGAATATGAACATTGAGCAATCTATAAATTCTATATTAGAACCCATCATTTTAATTGAATGGTTATGATACTAATTGTTGGAAACATTAAATCCAAGCATTGATACCAATTGTTACGAACACCAAGCACACAAAAATTGGTTAATCAGATGAAAGCAAATGAAGAAAAGATGACATATCTCCTAATTATAGAGAAAATTATTTGAAAACTAACACTTCATTTTGAGTAAATGTAGCAACTATTGAAGAATCAAAAGATTTGAGTGGGATGTTAGCTGGTGAATTGCAAGGTTTATTAGCAGCTTATAAGCATCACTTGAATTTAAAGAATTTTATGGTAGCCATTGAAAAAGAATTTCAATATTAGCTCAACATGATGACCAAAGAGAAAATATTAAACAAGATTAAGCACTACCAATGTGGTCACGGTTGCAGAAGTGGAAGAAATAACAGATTTGATTAGCAACAAGGATATAAAAACTTCAAATAATAGAGGTGGATGAGATTCAATTAAGCATGACAAGTCATGGATTCAATTCCAAAAATTCTAGAAGTAAGGTCATTATAAAAAGATTGTAAGTCTTATATTCAACGTCATTACTGCAAAAGGTTTGATCATTATTAATATAAGTGTCAACTTAAAAACTTAAATAATGAGAAGGTACATGTAAAATTTATGAAGACTAATAAAAATACATCCGCGACTTTGTTTTTTTCAAGTCATAATATAGAAAAAAAAGAAAAAATGTCTTTAGAAGAGACTTGTTATATGAACAAGAAAAATCAAGTATGGTATTAAGACACTCCCGTGACTTAAAAACTAGAATTTATAACCGAGGAAGACAAATTATAAAATTAATAAGGAAAAATATGAAATTGAATGAGAGTTGAATGATGAAAATAAAAAACTACGAAAGGAAGTTAAACGTATAGCTATGAATAGAGAAGTTGTTTTTAGATTGCTCAAAGATAAATGTGATAACTTTAAACTAAAAAAGAAAGCAATACAAGATCACTATAAGCAAGATGTTGAGTCATTTAATCGTAAACATAAAGATTTCAAGAATAAAAGGGAGAAATAAAGCTCTAAATGGTTCAAAAGGACTCAAAAGAAACATGTAGACTTTTTGTTGGATATTAAGATATAGAAAAAAGAACTAGAGAGAAGTATTGATAAAATTTATGAATATATAAAAAGCTATTTATTGAATAAAGGGAAATCATTTGAGCGAGAAAAAAAGAGGCTTGCTTCAACATGGTGCTTCTTTTAAAGATATATATATATAAAAAAAAAAAAAGTAGAAAAAAAGTTGGAACAAGTTGCTTTAGATGTAAAGAAACTTAATGGTGAAAAAAAGTAAAAGCCTATGGAAATTTAGCCACAACTAATAAATAATCAAACCCTATTTGTAATATCAATAAATAATAGCCAAAAATCATAACATGTTAGAAGAAGACCTACATGGATAAGTTATTATGAGGTAAGTACAATTAATTAATTTGATGATTAACTACCTCATTTTACTCTATTATTAAATTGTAATCCTATAACTTTTGAAGATACTATAAGATAAATAACGTGATAAAAAATTATAGCCGATAACATTGATGTCATTGAAAAAAAAAACATGTGAGAATTTATAAATCTTTCAAAAGAATAAAAAGTTATTGGTGTAAAATGAATATTTAAGACAAAATTACTGGTGTGAAATCCTTCATTATTAAACTAAGTGATTAAGAACATCTATTTAAGGGGGGCTTATTAGATATTAATTAGAATTTTAGTGTAGGTAGGAATCCTTGATATTAAAGTATTTATGTTAGACTAATTAATCAGAATCCTTGTTGAGTTGGTTAGTTAGAATCCTTACTAGATTATGATAGTTATAACTAGTAATTTTCCTCTAAATATAAAGGCAATGTAGTCATAATTTTTTTAAAAAGTGCTAAAAAATGTGTTGAATATCAATGAATAGAACGATAAGAGATTAAAAACTTGATGTTTAGTGTTTTTAACATATAGTTCTTGCAATTAAATCCAACATATAGCTTGTAACAAAACTATTTAACAATGCACACTTGAAAGAAAAACTTGAACGTTGTGTCTCTCTAGCTAAAATTTTAAGGGAAATTAAGGGATTTGGATCTACCTATTTTGTGTCAGCTGAAAGATGCTTGCTTGTTGAATTTTTTGTTCTTCAACGTCCAGTTAATCAATCAACAATGTTTTTCTTCAGCGCTTACTTGGTACGTAACAGCATGATACACGGCCGCTCTTTTTTAATAAGTTTCCTGAGCTATTAATCCTCTGTTATCCATTAAAAATAATCTTCCCAAACAAAATTAAAATACCATTAACCCTTCCCTTCCTCTCCAATCACTTCTTTCCCAGACAAATTGTAAGGAAACAAGTAATCTGCTCAAGTATAAACAACTTGTTGGGGATGGCCAACAATTTATCATATTATATCAAGCTGTTGCTCCCTCTTTAGTCTCAGCCATTTATATCCCACACGACTAGATAGGTAAAGGAGCAGAGAAAATGAAAAGCTTTTGCCCGTATCACCAAGAAAATGTTTCAAAGAGATCTCAGATCATATGATATGATTATTTCATTACAGAATTGGGAAAAAACAACCTTGCTCGCACCTGAAAAACTCAAGCAGAACCTCACTCATGATTTTGTTATTGTTATTCCGCAACCTAACACAGGGTTATGGAGAAGCATTAAGAACTAGAGAAGAGGCATGTGGTTGCCGCAGCACAACAATACGGAAATCCAACATTGGATTAACTACTACAAGAAAACTTTCCTAGGCAAGAACTTAAGGTGATCTTATAGATCATTCAATAAATTTTCTTCTAAACAAAGATGATATGCTCTGATTGCCTGCTAAATGGCTTCATTCCAGTTAACTAACCATTCTCTCTCTAGCCCAACCCATAAAGAAGACTCAAATAGGAAAGTAGACTGCTCATATCGATTAAAAAATGTCTAACATGTGAATGAAAGAAACCAGGAAAGAACTTCATGGCTAGAGATATGAACGAATGAATCCAAATAGGAAAGTAGACTGTTCATATCGATTAAAAAAAATAAGTAAACAGCAAACCGCAAATCCCTGTTACAACCTACTCCGTTTGTCTGAAGATGGCTAAAATACTTTACAATCAAAAATTCTGAAGAGAAGGCTATCTTGCGAGATTGAGAAAATTAAGATGCTAAGAGGTGAGAAGCCAGTAAAAAGTATAATCATGAACACTCAATAAACAAACTATCTCTGATGAAATCAATCAAAAACCCACAACACCAAATCACAAGAAAAAAACATTTGGAAAATTAAGAGCATTTCCATTAAAAGAAACGTAGTTTAAACACCACATACAAATTCCATTCAGGAAATGGCATTCTACAAATTCTACAAAACGAAAGGGACTAGTTACCGTTCACTGCTACGCCGGGGCATAAAGTGGACGCCTGTACTCATCAAAATACTCATTGCGATCGATAAACACAATAGCATAGAGAGCATAAATTATTCCAGGAACGTAGCCTAAAATAGTCAGTAACAGGCAAATGCAAAATTCCACCTGCAGAAATAATAATAATAATAAATAGTTATCAACAATATTAAATTTCTTGGATCTAAAAAGAATACAACAGAGAAGAGAAAGTGAGAGGCGTACACTGCAGCAGCCATGCCTGAAGCAAACACCGAGAGGAGGTAGCAAGATGGCGATGAGGATTTCGCAGCAGATCTCACAACGACTTGGCATTTTCTCTCGCTACAAAGGCTGATGATACAACTGCAAGATTAAAATCCAAAAGTATTTATGGTTCTTAATGGAGAAGAAAACAAACATGGGACCTCGTATTAAATTGGGAATTCAAGGACGGTGGATCACAAATTAATTAAGGAGCTATTTTCTTTGTTTGTATATTCGTGGTTCAGACTAAACAATCAATATGTTAGCGAAATATCTTACAGGTAAAGAATCTCTCTCTCTTTTTTTTAAGATAATTTTTTATCAAATATTAATCCTGAATCAATTGAAATTTTTTAATACTTATTTGAATTTGTATTTTAATTTTATTATAGTTTATATTTAGTATAGGTATATTACATTGAGGTATATACAAATCATTCATATAATTATTAGAATTATATAAATATTATTATTATAAAATAACTTACTATTAAATTTATATTCATTTAATACTAATATGACAATTCATAATAAATTTTGAAAAGTTTTGGGCAATGATTGTAAGATTAAATTAATACTTAACTGAAGAACATTCTATTATCATCCGGTGGAACAATGTTGTAGGGATTTCATACTTCTCAATTCTATTAGCCTCATCAAATAATTTTTTAAGATGTATAATTATAATATAAATATTCATATTCTCATGTTTTCTTTGAAATTCATATAACATATTTGCTAACAATACATATACAACCTGTTAATTATCATCAACATGATGTTGATATTCATTCCTAATATTTTCTCTAATATCTTAACAAGAGCATTTGAAATTGAGTTTTCTAGAATGTATAACCTCCTTTTCTTCTAAAGAACAATTCTTACATTTCGATGTCAATTCAAGAAATTTTGTCTAATCAATTTATTAGTATTAAGCACGCTTTGTAAAGATATGATACTTCTCATTTCGATTTATCAACTTATTTATATAAAGATAAAAAGTATTAGTTTCATGCATATATATTTAAATTCCAAATTTAAATAAGGTTTTTAATTTTAAATTGGTGTCCCATTATTTTCTTATAAGTTCATAAACCTTCTTATTAATTTAGGAAATCTGGCTTAGATATTTCTAGTAAGCTAGGATCCCATTTAATTTATCTGACCTTAAATGACTTAACAAATCAAAATAAATTACATTAAATAAATAACATAGTTTATCAATCACATCTTTATGTGACTCTTAAATCAGTTAAGTAACAACTTTTTGTATGAATATATCTTATATGTTTCACCTAACCTATACATCTAACCCTATATGATCATGAGGGACTCATCCAAATCATATAAGTTAGTTAAATATAATCTGATTTTATAGAATTAAACATATTTGATTAACAGTAACCTTATGTTACTTAACAAGTTTTTCATGAATAAAACTCTGGTTTTATGCATATAAAATTGGAGGGCAACTATTTATGTTTTTAACATGTACTTAATATATTAATGAAGAATTTATTTTCAATTAATTAGGTCTCATACATAACATGGTATATCAAATATACATTTCATACATAACAATTTTTATATAAACAAACACCTCTAGCATGTTATTCTAATTGGGTAATTATAGATATATCTAAACTAATTCCCTCAAGCCATTAAATAGAATCAAATGTAGCAAGTCTTCATAAGTCTACTGCAAACACCTTGATTGTAGCCTTCATTGCAATCTCTTTCTTCGTTTTGGATTACATAACAATTTCCTATCTAAATTCTTACATTTCTAAATTATGTAATATTTATATAATTAATTAATAAACCATGAGTTATATTTAAGTGGAATTAGATGAGAAATTAATTACAATGCAGAAGAAAAATAAAGAAATGTAGGACACATAAATGCTATTTGATAAAAATTACAATTATTCAATCATCAAATAAAAGCACAATCACATTTGTCTTTAGTGTCCATAATTAACCATCATTCATAAAAACATTTTAATATGCGTAATTAGAAATCTATTGCATGTTATTCTAATTTTTAGCTTTATATGCAATTTAAAATAATAATTCTAATGCTTAGAAATATTTATTCAAATCAATTTGATAATTTCCCAAACAATTTTTTTGGTCTTCAAAAACTCATTAAATTAGAAAAACTATTTTTCTAAAATTTAATCAAACCATTTAATTAAACAAATTTTAATCCTATAGGTATTATGTAAAACTAAAATAAATGAATTAAACAATTTAATTCATTCCTAATCCTATCAAGAAAATTAACTACAGTTAATTTTAATTTAGGGTATAAAATCTAAATTATATTTATAAAGGGTAAATTCATAATTTACCTTGAGACTCTAAATTGTAATAAGACAAAGTTTTAGGATTATATTCACAATATACAAACTTAAAAACCTAATACTTAAAATTAAAAAGGGATATGGGTAAGGGGGTAATTTCCCCAAATCCTAAAGAGAAAAATTGATCTTTTTCTTTAGAAGCTGCTATCATTGTTGTCTATGACTAGTGGAAACCCTTGATTGTTTGCACATCCAAAACACGTTGTAGCCTGGGGCGACAGCCTTGCCAGATGTGTTGTTGTCTTGGACAATAACAACATTGTGGCCAAGTGTAGCTAAGTGTACTAAGGGTTGGCACTGCCACTAGTAACGTTTTAGCATTAAGATTTTGACTAGATTTAAAACTTTAGCTATATCTAATTTGGCTAAAATAGTAACTGATTTATTTTTTTCTTGATTTTAAAAATGCATTGAAAGAAAAACCTAACCTATTTTGGAAAAAATATATTTATTTTGTACACATAAAATTAATTTCTAATTAACACCAATAGCAATTAAATATGCGGTTAACCCTGATTGTTCTAACAAAGACTTCATTATCATTGTTAGGTTTCCTAAATATCATAAACATAATGAAAACAATAAAATAGCGTTATTTAGGAGTCCCTATGATCTTGTTAAACAAATCTACAGTTATTTAGAGATTTATTACATATTTGATCTTCTTCGGCTTTGAATAATTTTTTAAAGATTAGGTTATCAAAAATCAAAAATCGTTCAATTATCCATCCTCTAATAGTAATCCACACGAACCACTAGTGAGAAATCTCTTAAATCTTTATTTAAAAGAGAGAAATTGCTATGCTTAGGGTATTAACTTTCTATTTTTTAGCTTACATAGTTTTTTTTATTTAATAGACAACCATATAAAAATAAGAGTCATAACTTACTATTTATAAAAAAATCTTAAAAACCCTACCCCCTAAATAATATTTATATATTAATTAAGGATAATTTTAAAAATTAACTCAATCAAGTCCTTACTTGATTTTTCTAGGTCTAGAAATATAATTTCTATATTAATTATATTCTAGTTCTTAATTTCTAAAATATATTTTAATCAAGTCATCCCAATTTATTTTTTAACTAATATTTTTTTATGTGTGTGACCTATTAAGTTTCTAACATGTTGATTCAAATACAAATTATAATTATAATTAAATAAAATTAAATAAATTAAAAAATTTAATTTATTATTAACTTAACAATTGATTAATTTATATTAGAAAATCAGATGCATCATCTAGCAATGTGTCATAATCCCCTAAATATTAGAAAAGTCAATAATGATTTGACTTAACCTTTTAGTGATTGGTTTTTTAATGTAATTAATATACTTTCATCAACAATGTTTCAATTTAATATTAAAGCATATGGTATGTCTACCATGTTAAATCATGTTTATTATCTATATAATAGTCATTGATCGTTTGAATAAGATTTAAAACTCTTTTCAAATCTCATTTCATATTGACCAACAATTTCTTAGTCAATACTATTTGAGAAGAAATGAAACATTATTTCTAATTTATCTAGGTGATGAATCCTCTCTTGATCACTCTAGTACCTTCATATAACTCATGTTATACCTAATATTTATCTATTTGTTATCTTAATTAAGATAACATGTAACAGGTTCAAAGCATAATATTTTTTTATATAAGATAACTTAGTAATACAAAGTTTAAAGATTATTTACACAACAGTCACGTAAGTCATTCTATGAACATAGATGACCTCTTTATATAAAATTCTTATGCGGTTAGTTTAGTGTACATATATTATAACAAGCACCTATATATTAGTTTTATATATATATATATATATATATATATATATATATATATATATATATATATCTTTTATACCTCACCTTATGATAATAATTGTTTTCTTTCATAAGGAAAATAACATAATATGTACCTATTTTTACGACTTTAATAAATGTCAAGTATTTAAAAGAGTATTGACCATGAATATTTTAGTAACAATGTTTTGATGCAATATGAATCTAATAATTATAACAATTTTATAGTTTTTTTTGTAAAATATTTTTATCCTATAAATTTTATTTTTATTTTAAATTATAAATCAAATATTATATTATTTAATATAATATTATATAAATATTAAAAATAAATTAAGCCTATAATAATAATAAATATATATTTATATAAATATAATAATTTTACATGTAACTAACTGATCAGTTACATAGTATATTAAACTAACAAATAAGATCTAGGATTAAGGTATTTTCACCTTTTCCTTCCCCTTCACTTACAAGAGAGTCCTCCACACAATCAAGATAACTCATTTTACATATACATCAACTACTTTTCTTACCTTTAATTAATTTTCATCTAACACTATAGAATCGATCACCTTATTTTAACAGTTGCATGATCTTATTAATATTAAAATTATCTTCACATCATTCATCTCTCTTGTTATAAAATTATGCAATGAATGAATTATTTATTATTATATTAATTTATCTCTATTAATCAACTATTTCATTACCGTGAATCCATTAATATTTGAACCTATTAATTATTAGTATATAGATTTTTAATAATAAGAAGATCAAACATTCAATCTGTCATGTTTAATTATGTTTTTTTTTCTTATTTTTATACAATATATATACTAGTCAACTTATTTATATTTTATTATGGGTCAAATGAAAAATCAGTTTTTAACATTAAAAAAAATGAGAATATACAAGTGTTGTCATTTTTTTATATCAAAAAATATTTTAATTATCAAATGAAAGTTTGATGCTTGTATTTAACAAAATAAATTGATCATTATATGCATTAATATGTTTTAAAAGAGTTGTTAATGAAAATAAAAAAAAAACTAAAAGATATATATAAATTAAGATATCTGATCTCAAACCACAAAAAACTGTGTAATTTTTATCATTCAATTATATTAATGGATTACTAAATTGACTCTTTATAAACTATAGATAGATGACCCATCCTATCACGCGGTTGACCTGGTCCAGGTTTTTTAAAAAGAAAAAAACCATAAAATGAAGTTGTTTTAAAAAAAGGATTAAAGCTTGTGTCAATAAATTACTAAGTTGATTATCTATAAATTATATGTATATGATTCATCCTATATTGGGATAGATCTGGTCCAAGTTTCTTTTAATTAACAAAATTTTTATGTTTTTCAATAGAAAAAAAATAAGTGAATCCTAAATGATGATATATGAATTCAAGCATGTATCTTATTATTATTAGTTTGGTTTGCTGCGTAGTTAAAAAAACTAGCTTGACTTGATGACTCACCTTAGTAATTTATTAACCTAAAACTTCATCTAGTTTGTTTTTGTTAAAACAACTTTATTGTAAGGTTCTTTTTTTAAAAAGCTTGGATTAGATTGATATTGGGATATGATGGATCATATATATATGGTTCATAAAGAATCAACTTGGTAATCCATTGACATGAGCTTTAGTCATTTTTTTTAAAACAACTTCATTTTAAGGAATTTTTTATTTTTAAAAAAGCTTGGACCAACTCAACCATAAGATAAGATAGGTCATATAAATATAGTTTATAGAGAGTCAATTTAGTAATTCATTAACATAATTGAATGATAAAAATTGCACAGCTCCTCATAGCTCAAGATCATATATTTTAATTTGCATATATCTTTCAATTTTTTGATTTAGTTTCTGATTATCGTTAACAATTTGTTCAATAATATTTTACAAATAATAATTTATTTTCAATATCATCCAATTATTTCAACCACTAATATTATTTCACAACCGCCACCTCACCATCACCACCATTATCTCCTTATCTTTTACTAAAATCACTTTTTTTTTTACTATTATTATCACCTAATTGTCACCATTCCTTTTTTTACCACCACCACCATTACTATAACCACCTTACCACCATCACTATTAAAAATATTTTATGCAAAATAAATGCATTCTTAGCAGAAAAAAGATAAAAATATAACATAATTTAACAAAAACAATCATAAATATTTTGCGAGATGACAAGCAATAAACAATTAAATGAAACTTGTAGTCAATAAATAACTTTATCTTTTCTCACATGTTTTCGAGCAAGTTTTTTACTCATTTCTCAAACCTAAGGATTGCAATGTAAATAAAATAAAGTTTTTAGATAAAAAATTAAAATTAAAGAGATCAAAATGTAATAAAAAATTTACATACTGTAATATAAACAAAATAAATTTTATGGATAAAAAATAAAACTAAAGGGATCTAAATGTATGTGAATAAAGAATACAAGGGTATAAATACACTTTTTTGTGTGAATTCAAGATAACAACATGCTGAATTTGTTTGGTTTTCATTTTGATCCCATTTCTTTTAATTTTATCTTTATGCTATAAATTCAAGCTTAATATAATTAATTATGCCTTCAATCAAGCTTTGCAATCTTCTTCAATAAAATGTCAATATTAGAGAATATCAACTAAAAACCACAATAAACAACACATGAAATAATACAATCCAAAAAAAAAAGTCTAAAAAAAAAGAATTTATACAGTGTAATTCATAATAAATTGTGAGAGATCGTTAGCATTAAAAACGCCTCACCAATTATTTCGCCTTGTAATTGTAATTGGCATTAAAAATGCCTCACCAATTATTTCGCCTTGTAATTGTAATTCTAATTAAAAATGCCTATAATTCTATATATATATATGCGTGTGCGCGTGTGCGGGGCGTGCCTTCATTGCGTGCATTTTCGGATATCTCAGAAGCGATGGGCGCAGGGAAGGAGGTTCAACTTTCAGTGGGTGAATAAATGCTTACCCAATCCACAATTGGGAAGTATATCTCATGTCTGCTGACATGATTCTGCATAGAGATTCGTTGGAATATATACGAGTAGTATAATTTTAATATTAATATTAAAAATAAAAAAATTATTTTCATACCTTTATAAATAAAAATTATTTTTTAAAAACAACAGCTGTAAATACTCTTCAAGTTAGTTTTCTTTGAAAAAATCTTTGAAGGTGCTCATGACTTCAATGTACTCTTTACAGGGAGCTTGGCTTCTTTATTTCTTTTCCGTGATTGGACTAAAATAAAACACGTGTTGACTTCTTGGTCATGTCACATTCGAAGGTGAAAGATAGCACGTCTCATCTCCTTGGAACTCTAGCCACCATATCTGTTCATTGACCATTCATATCACGCCACATCAATTCCAACACGTTTTTTACTGCGGTCTGCTATGCCTGCACCTATTTAAGATTATTAATAACTCGTGTGTTCACTATTTTTCTCTTTGTTTGAGTCTTCCAGCTTGTATTTTAGCATTATTTAATTTTTTTAAAATTTTAAATTATTATTTTTTAATATTTTATTATGATATGTTGATATTAAAAATAAAAAAATATTATTTTAATATATTTAAAATAAAAACAATATTTTAAAAAGCCATTTCAATCTAATACTCCTACAGTAAATCCTAAAGTTTTAAAATTACTTTTTTTTTTTTTTGTAATAAATAGTTAATTTATACATTAACAAGTATTATTTAAAAATCTCAAAAACAAGAGAATTTTCTTAATAAAAACCTCAAATCTTTAATTTTTTAAGAAGATGTTTGACAGTCCAGTTAAAATATTATTTATCTAAAATTTAAAATTATTTGCTCATTTAAAATTATTTTTTATTTTTTTATTTTTTTTTCATGATATTAAAAATAAAAAATATTCTTTTAATATATTTTTAAATAAAAAATACTATAAAATAGAAATTTTAATAAATTACTAAAAAGTTACTAAGTAGTGGATTAGTGTTAAATGAAATAAAATTTAAGAGAAAAAT
This sequence comes from Populus euphratica, assembly GCF_000495115.2. Taxonomy (NCBI): domain Eukaryota; kingdom Viridiplantae; phylum Streptophyta; class Magnoliopsida; order Malpighiales; family Salicaceae; genus Populus; species Populus euphratica. The sequence continues at coordinate 371,539 of NW_011499895.1, forward strand.
TGTTGATCGAATTAATGTCAATCTCACCTTTTCTTTTTCAAAGAAAACACGTCTTGAACAGGATTTGGATTGACAAGTCCGCAAAAAAAATAAAATAAAAATAAAAATAAAAAATAAAAAAATTTAGCACGCCAAACAGCAGTACTAGCTGGGCTTCATAAATTGTCACGCCAAACGAAGCACCATCCGCCCAAAACATTTTCACCTTTCTTTTTATTTATTTTTTTATTATCAGCACTTCCCTGACAGCTGATCGGAGATTTTATGAAAATTTAATTTATTTTTTATATTTTAAAATTATTTTAATGTATTGATAAAAAAATAATTTTTTAAAATAAAATGATATATTATTTTAATATATTAAAAAGTGTTAACAAAATAGTCACTGCCCTTTCCCCAAAAAAAAAACTCAGCAAAAGCATTCTCTCTCTCCGGCTTTCACTTTGGCCCAACTTTTTCATCTTTTTATCTGCTTCCTCCACCTTCTAAAAATCTCTAAAGCTAATTTCATTTCTCCGCAACCCTCTTCTTCTGCTTCCATGGAGTTCAAGTTTCGAGCTGTAGACAACAGGCCACCGGTATGCTTCTCCCCGTCATCTAGTATCGGTTATTTTTACAAACAAGCATTGCGAGGTCCGTGTAATTTTCTTTTCTTACCTTCATTTTTTTTTTAAACCTCTGTTTGGTTCCTAAGAAACTGAAAGGAAAGAAAAGCATAATAATAAAAACAGCCCTGATCAATTCTTAAGTTTTATAGTACCGCTTGATTTTATTTTTTAATCAAGAATTTATTTTCTCGAAGATTTTCTTGATTTCCAAGTTCACTGTGGCTCAAATGATGGAAGTTTGCTTCCCTTTCTTTGATTTTCTTGGGAACCAAACACCATCACACCTCAAAAAAACCCTACTCTCTTCTCCGATTGAACCCCACAAATTTTTATGCTTTAATCTTCTCCTCCAGCTTCCTATCCAAACGCTGATCCGCGACAAATTCCCCAGCCAATGCGAAACGAGTTAATCCTGCGCCAAATCGAGAAGGAGCGTATCAGAGAGGAAATAATTGCACAAGAAATGGCGTGGCGACGAGAGCTGGAAGCGGAGGTGAGGAGGGAGTTGATGGTGGAAAGAGAAATGGCAATGCGAGGACGAGGGATGTCTTTTGAAGAAAGATTGACAATGCAGTTTGATTCGAGGAAGCCTCTGCTGCCGGGTCCTCTCGTGAACCAATTTGACTGTAGCTGGCCCGAAGATCGTTTAGCATTTCACGGTCATGGGGTGTCTTATATGTTGCCGCCGGTGCCAAGGTTACCAGCGTCAGAGATGAAACCTTCAACGGAAAATAACAAGGATAAAGTAATCGTGCTGGTCAGTCTTATAAAACTCTTGCTAATATTCTTAGTGTTTTTTTTCCTCACTCATAGTTTATTTATTTATTTATCCTTGAATTCCTGCATTATATTTTTAGTAACTTGCCCGTCTAGCAATCTTTTCTTTTTTCAAGTTAGAAACTTTTTTTTTTGTTTTTGTTTAATGGTCACAAGGATAATTGAGTATCATGTGAATGCCTTGCGTTGTGAACCTCTGTTGATTTTCAGCCGTGATTTTCTTTTTCTGGTTTGATTTGGTGGTGTTTTATGTGATTTCTTTTGGTCACTTGAACCTGTATTACATACTAACATGTAAGAGGGAAAGGTTCTCCTCTTTTTTTTTTTTTTTTAAAGGCTTGTAAGAGTGTTCTTTTGTCTGTTAAACATCCAAAGATGAAAATTGATTGGTGATGATATTAGCACTCCATCCCTTCATATTAGCATGCCTTTATCAGCTTAGCCAAATCTTGCGCTTTAACCATGAATCATATATTACACCAAACACAAACTCTGACCCAAACCTGTAAAGAATAAAACAAGAATATTTTCCTTAAATAAACTTTATACAAAGGAGTTGCTACATTTACGATATTCTATTATGGGTAGTCTAATTACAAAAGAAAACTAAATACAACCACAGTTAATGAAATATATTTAGCTTTGAATGACCATATATTTCTCAACACCACCCATGCCCATCTTGTATGTCATAGTTGAGAATGCTTCCCAAATGGCTTTGTTAATACATCTGTGAGTTGATCTGCTGAAGAAACATATTTTGTTTTAACTGAACCACCTTTTATCTTGTCATGAATAAAATGACAGTCCATCTCTATGTGTCTAGTTCTTTCATGAAAACAAGATTGACTATTATATATAAAGCTGATGTTTTATCACAATACAACAATGTTGGCTTTTGATGCAATATTCTCAAATCCAACAACAATGAGCATAGCCAAGATAATTCACAATATGTACCTGTCATGACTGTATTTGGCTTCTGCTGAAGAGAGGGACACGATTTTCTGCTTCTTTGTCTGCCAAGAAATAAAGGCAAATCTTAAAAAAATACAATAGCCTGTGGTGGCTTTACGTGATGTCAGATATCCACCCCAATTCGAATAAAAAACGCTTGCAAAGATTAAAGTATTTTGAACAAAAAAAAAAGTAATTTTATAAGGGCCTCAAATATCACAATGAATTAATTCAAAAGGTCTAATGGATGAAATTGAACTAATAGAGAATGAAAGTTGACTTTGCTTTGCAAGTGCACCAACATCACAAGCATTATTAGATTGAAAAAGAAAATTTAATAGGTGTTTTGCCATAAAACCTAATCTAGAGGAAGACAAGTGCCCTAATTGGCCATGCCACAAAGCTGTGGAAGTGGGGACTTGAGGACTGGATGGACGACAAGAAGTGGTTGCGGCTGATGGAGATCGTGGTTTGTCTGATGCGAATGCAACCAAGTGATAAAGTCCATCTCGTTGTTTATTCAAACCACTCATCATCTTCATCACCAAGTCTTGCAAAATGTAAGGGAAAAAGGTTACCAAGCAATTCAAATCTTTGATAACTCTCTGCTCACAGGCATCAAGTCCACCGTAAAAAATAGCACACCAAGCACAAGCACATTTTTTAAAGTAATTGCAGAATTCAAAGGTAAATTTCCAATGGAAGTAATAGAAGCCTGTTCTCCACTTGGTATGATAACTGATGGCAAAACAATATTTTTGCTACTCTTGACAAGTAATGTGATATGTTGCATCACTATCAATAATCAATTGATAGAGCCTTAACAATGTTGGTAACAAACATGGGGAAGTGTCAACAATATTAGCTTTTGAATTGGTAGGGGAATTGGCAGGTTGTGCTGTTTGTTCTCCTTGCGTGATGAACAATATTTGCTGATCTGCAATCCTGAAAGCCCATTTGTCACCGAAGATACCTCCTGTATTATTTGACCTTTCTTAACATTGTTGGCAAAAGACTGATGGCCATTATTGCTCTTGAAGCAAGCGCTTCCTTGGGCAGACTTGTTTGATGTATGTTTAGGGTGTTCTGGTGGCTACCCTTTCAACTTCCAGCATGTTTCTTGCACATGATGATCACTGCCATGGTCACAATAAGAGCATTGAAATGGATTTCGGTTAGAAGAGATGGAACGAGAAGAAATACCTTGTCCATTTCTAGTAGTCAGGGCTGCTGATTCAGTCCTTTGCTTATCCATAGCTGAATTCTCTGTTGTTTCGCGGGTTCTCCCTAGACTACACTACGTCTCTTCCTGTACAATAGAAACATAGGATTTAGCAGTGTCGGGCAATGGATTCATCAACAGAATCTGACCTTCAATTGCACTATAGGATTCATTGAGTCTCATAAGGAACTGCATCAGTAATTTGCATCATTCGATGTCCCAAGAACAACGGTATTATTATAGGATCCTAATTCATTCCATAATTTTTAAGCTTCGTGCATTAGGCTGTAACAGCCATCTGATCTTGAGCAAGACAAGCAACATCTCTTTCAATCTGAAAAATATAAAGAGCATTGTTTTGAGAAAAACAACCCCAGAGATCTTCCCATACCTCTTGTGCTGTGACTGAAAAAATAACACCATCTTCTATGTCCTGTTTGAGTGAATTAAGAATCCAAGATAGAATCATATCTTCGCACTTTTTCCATGAAGCATACTCGTTTGGCTTGTCTATGACAGATGGCATTATGGTGGTTCTGTCTATAAAACCCTGTTTGGATTTGGCGTTCAAAGAAATCGTCATGGCCCTACACCATATCAAGTAATTATCCCCATTAAAAGGCTTGGAAACGAGCACCATACCCATTAAAAGGCTTGAAAATGAGCATCATATCTTGATTATCTGAATGGTGTAGAAAATGTGGATTTGCTGAATCAAGTTTGTCTGCATCCAAAGGTGGTTCTTCCTCCATGTTCATAGATACCATTCAGAAAAAGGTAAGAATAGAAAAGCTTGTGTGTCGTTCCCTCCTCTGATACCATGTAAAGAATAAAACAAGAATATTTTCCTTCAAAATAATTGTTTTGCAGTAGGAGACTAAACTTTATACAAGGGAGTTGCTATATTTACACTATTCTATTCTGGGTAGTCTAAGTTAAAAAAAACAAAACTAAATACAATTACAGTTAATGAAATATATTTATCTTTGAATGACCATATATTTCTCAACAATACCCATTCATTCTTATTTTGCACAAAGTTTTTTTTTTTCTTGTTCTAAAATTTTTGACAGCATGAACTTTGGAGTGCATTGATTTGTTGTTTCTTTTTCCTTATGAGCAGCAGGACTTGCTTTTATAATTTGAAGCAGCATAGACCCATTCATTCTTATTTTGCACAAAGTTTTTTTTTTTCTTGTTCTAAAATTTTTGACAGCATGAACTTTGGAGTGCATTGATTTGTTGTTTCTTTTTCCTTATGAGCAGCAGGACTTGCTTTTATAATTTGAAGCAGCACAGACCCATTCATCTAAATGATAGGGGGTTTTCCCTTTCTTAAATGGTAAAAATACTTCCGTTTCTTAGCAAAGCATTAAATTATACTTTGCACTAAAAAGGAGGTACTTTTGTTATTTAAGTGACAGGAAAAGCAACTTACACAAACATACTCAAGTGTGTATTAAGGGAGCGGTGAGTAAAAAGGAATGTTTAAGTGCAATTTCATCCAAATTGAAACCTATTACATTTTCAATTCAGATGAAAAAACACTTAAAAAGTCTTTTTTCCCCACCATCACCTTACTACCAATCATCATCCTTATATCACCTTTATACCAAACACACATGAGAACATGAACAGGAGCATGTCGAAGGCCATATTTCTCTCTAACCGTGCTGCTCCTACAATCAATCTAGCCATGCATAGATTGAATTAAATCTCAATTGAGGAACAAGTTTAATTTTTTGAGAAATTAGACTGCAAATTTGATAATGGAATTGCATAAAAGCAATGCATGACAACGTTCTTACAGCAACAATCCCATGAAGGAAAACAATTGAGAATCTCAACCAATTAAACAAAACACAAATCTTAAAATTTATGTTTATTGTGAAGGCTACAAGTGGAATATTAATTCATGGAGTTAGGCGAAACATTGTTGAAGGAAAATCATGTCCTTTACTTGTTGTGGTAACAAAATGTGATAGGTTGATAAAGTAAACTTGAAAATATATGCTTATGAAAATTCTCTCAAAGATTGAAAAAGAAAAGAACTTTATGTAAGCTAAACACATGATAAATATTTTAGGGAGGAATAAAAACTACCAATGTCGATTGAGCAGTGCCATTATGGGTCCATGATTTACATCTAGGCTTGCTGCCAATACATGTGGTGGCTCTACTTGTGATCCAGCAAATTCGAAGTCTGTTCTTAAGGGGCATTGCAGCCGTTGAGTAAAGATATCTTCCTAGTTCATTGTAGCTCTATTGTCTGCTACAGAAATTTGTTATTGGTCTTTCTTCATCTGGGAAGGGATGATCTACATTGACGGCTTCATTGATCCCTTGGGCTCTGATTTTTCATTTGCAGGTTTTCTCGGAGAACACTGTTTTGTGTATATGCAGCAAGTATTTGTACTTTCCTTTTAACTTTTTTGGCTTCAAGCAGGCCAACACTAGTTTCGTGAAAGATGTTCATTTACAGGTGCACTAGTGTTAACGCAAATTGTCAATGAAAATAAAATAGTTTTGCATCAGGATATCTGATAAGTTGTGTGAGCCTTTGTAAGCATGCTTTAACTTGTATATGACCTGGAGCACTGCTCACTGTCTTCTCACAGAGTCAGTGTTATTCTTTTCCCTAGATTTTGTATATTTTTGTTTCCTAGAAAATGATAGACTTTACTAATAAAATAATGTGATTTAAACATTTTACATGATAATAGTGTTCCAAAACATTTCTAATTATTTTTTTTCTTGGAAGTGACAAGACCTTGCACCTTTATTCTTTGTTAAAGATTGAAAATAAAGGAAATTGATATGTACTTGTCTAACTACCACCACATTTTTTTGTCATCATTATTTGACAACCTAGTTTCTGGAATAGAAATACACAAATAATTTTGTGTTGTGAAGCCTGTAGCAATAAAGAAATATACTGATAATTTGTGTTGTGAAACCTGTAGCAATAATAATGAATATTGCATAAGAGAGAAAACAAGAAAAACTCACAAATGTAACGTTATTCGACAGTATACTTGTATTCACATGAGTGAGGAATTTTTATTTCATTACATGTCAAATTACAGCAAAGGGGTATTATTAGAAATTACTAATACCCTAGGTCAGCTAGGGTTTGCTGTGAATACCTCCGCTCCTCTTGGTTCACTTTGCTACCCTCGCTCTGCTCTACTTCACTTTGGTATCTATCTATAAGCTATATATTACAAAAATTTCCATCTTAATATTTACCTCGTAGGAGAAAACTAAAGCTAGGGTTTTTGTTATAAATACCTTTGCTCCTCTTGGTTCGCTTCGCTACCCTCGCTCTGCTCTACTTCACTTTGGCATCTATCTATAAGCTATATATTACAACAATTTCCACCATGGCGAATATTTACCTCATAGGAGAAAACTAAAGTAACCATAACCTGGAACTCTACTTGGGACAATAGGTTGGGGTGTCTCTCATCTAGCACTTGGAGACATTAATCAAGTTCATGCAGTGCTTGAAGTTATCTATAGTACTAGGCTTTGCCAACATGTTTATTACATTCTTAGAAGGGTGAACTTTCTCAAGTAATAGTTTACTTGAAGAAACTAGTTCATTGATTCTATGAAACCTTACATCTATGTGCTTGGTCCCTGCATGATACATTTGGTTCTTTGCCAAGTATATGGGCACTTTGACTATCACAATGTAATTGAACTTCAATTTGCTGAATACCTAGCTCCCTGACCAAAGCTGTAAGCCACAAGGCTTCGTTGGCAGCCTCAGCCACTATCATATATTTTGACTTATTAATAGATAGTGCAACTAGAGACTAAACCATAGACCTCTAATAAATAGGCCCCTAGCAAAGTAAGTACATCACTTGTGGTAGACCTTTAGTCATCCAAGGTCCTAGCATAGTCTGCATCCACATATCCTATAACTGAAAGATCACTCTGTTGTCTGCTAAATGTTATGCCATACTCTGCAGTATCCTTTAAATATCTAAAGATCCACTTGACTGCATCTCAATGATGTCGTCCCGAATTTGATAGAAATTTGCTCACCACACTATCTGATTTTGCCAAATCTAGTCTTGCTCAAACTGTAGCATACATTAAAAACCTCGATGCATTAACATATGGAACCTTTGACATGACTTTCACTTCATCATATGTCTGTAGGCATCGAGCAATAGATATTCTGAAATGATTCACCAAAAGTGTACTCACTGGTTTTGTATTATCCATGCTAAACTTTTCAAACACTTTCTCAACATTGCTACACTAGTGAATATGGTCCTTTCATTATTGTCATAGCATTTTCACTAACCTTCAGTACTCCACCTTTAGATTTGAAATTGAACCCGTTACGGTCTAAAGTGCCCAATGAAATCAGATTTTTTCTCAAATTCGGTATGTATCTAACATCACACAATGTTCTAATAGCATCATCAAACATTTTAATCTTAATATTTCCTATTCAAACAACTTTGCTTGGATTATCGTTACCTGTTGGAATAGAACCAGAATTAACTAACATGTAGGTATCTAATCAATCTTTATTGGGTGTCATGTGATAAGAGCATGCTGAATTTAATATCCATGAATCTGTGAGATGACCTGAACGGATGAAACAAAAAGCATATCTCCAATACTGCTCTTTGAGTCTTGTTCCACTACATTCATGGACTTTGATGTGCTCTCTTTGTTCTCTTTGATGTGCTCTCTTTGTTCTCTTTATCTCTCTTTTTCTCTTTGAAACTTCTTATTTTATATGTCCTGCTTTTCCACATTTATAAGATTATATGTCCTCCTTCTTCCTGGATTTAGACTGAGTTTTCGCTCTGTGACTTGTTTCTCTCGCGCTTTTGATTACTCATCACAACCAGCCCTTCACTTTGTGAATTTTCATCACTAGCTTTCTTCCTTATAATAAGGTGTAATGAGGTACTTATGATTTCCTCCAATTGGATTGTTTCTTTCCACACATCAAAGTTGCAACTAAATTTTTGTACGTAGGAGAAACAGGTAAGGAATTTAGTAACATCAACGTTTTGTCTTCGTTGTCGAACTTTGCATCAATTCGCTTCAAATCACTAACGATTTGATTGAACACATTGATATAACAATTTGATTGAACACACTGATATGCTGAATCAAATTTGTGCCCTTTGACATCTTAAGATAAAGTGGTTTCTATTTAAGATAAATTTTGTTCATCAATGACTTAGACATATACCAACTTTCCAGTTTTTTCCCAAACTATCATTGGTGATTCCTTATCTGTGATGTGATACATCACATCATCATCTAGACAAAGCCTAGAAGTTGTCACAGCCCTCGCTTCCAGTTCCTGCCAATTTGTGCTGTTCATGCTTTCTGGTTGTTTTTTGTATAACACCTTTATCAAGTCTTGCTGCACTAACAAATCTTTTACCCTCCGCCATAATCTGAAATTATTAGATTCATAGAACTTGACCATGTTGATTTTGCAGAAGAAATCCTTGACATCGTAGCCAGACTCTAATACCAATTGTTGTGAAACTTGCAACAATAATGATAAATAGTGCATAAGAGAGAACACAAGAAAAATATACAAATTTAACATGGTTCGGTAATGTGTTTACATCCATAGAAGTGAGGAGCATTTATTTCACTAAATGTCAAATTACTGTAAAGGGGTATTATTTAAAATTACTAATATCCCAAGGACAGCTAGGGTCTACTATAAATATCTCCGCTTTGCTCAGTGCGCTTTGCTCCCCTTGCTCCGCTCCGCTGCACTTTGGCATCTATTTATGAGCTGCATACCATATTATTTTGCACATTTAAGGGGGTCCTTTACACATGGATGTGTAGGAATTTTGTATTCTGGTAGTAAGATATATGTAGAAATGCATGGCTTCAGTATTATTTCTCCTCCTTTCCTTTTTCTTTGATCCACTCCTTGGAATCTAACATTTATTGATAAAAATTTTGGTTTTTATCCTTTCTAGAAAGAAAACATGTCCTTTTGAAAAACATGCATTGAGATGTCATGATTGCTGGTATTTGAAGGTTAGAACTTAAACGGCTATTCATGTTAGTGTGTTTCTTAATTAACCTTTTTACATGGAGTGATTTTTTGTGAAATGTACTAAAACTGATTGTTTCTTACTTGGCGTGAGCTATCACTTTCATTGGTACACTTCTTGTTTGGTATAAATGCACGCACGAGTTAATTTTAATGTACACAATAACACACGAGTTAATTTTAATGTACACAATATACTATTCTTGTTCCCAAATGCTATAGCATTTGCTTATACTCTCATGCCTAACTTTACTAGTAAAGATTGCTCTGCTTTATTGGATGAAAGAATCTGCAACTTTGAGCCGTGATGCTGTTGTCATTGGTCATAAAGTTTTGGTATTAAGGCAGTGTGATCTCTATGAGTTTTTGGACCAGAAAATTATGACATCATACTTTCTTTAGAATGGTTGTTGGATGAATCTTTAGAATGGATGTTAGATGTATCGGTTCGTAAAGAGAGGATGATTGAAAAAACAAAAATGTTTAGCCAGTGCTTTTGTTGGATGCACAATATTTGAACATAAGTTAAGTTAGAAATATATAAAATCTAGAATCTAAAATTCATTCAAGTTATACTTAATAAATTTAAGTGATGAAAAACTTTTCTTTCATGACAGATTTCAAACAATATTCTTATCAGTTTGGGTCAAGATTCATAGCATTATTTTTGGCAGTTGTAAAAATCTTTATGAATATGGTTTATATGGTCAATTTTTTGTTGAAATCGTACAATTTACACATTGAATCGTATCGCAATTCAAGTCTTGAGAAAACCTGTTGGAAGGCTACCTGTAAGTCCTGGATAAATTCTCGGAGATGCATCACAAGAAATCCTTACCCCCATCAGACACGCACCTGCATGCATGCGTGTATAGAGATGTTGGTTTTTTGCTGTTTGCTAAATAATTTTAACATCCTGCTCGCCAATTTGTGTTGGGTTAAGAACAGAAAGAATGAAAAGAAAATAAGAAGCAGATGAAGGCCTTTCAAAGTCCACGTGTGACTTGATATAAAAGGCAAGTTTTGACTCCTTTGTAAACATTGATAATTTTATACATAACTCTACGGAATGCTCTTCGAAATGAACCGTATGGATCTTGAAAAGCTAACATACTTGGTGGTGAGATATTGTTGACATTTCATCAAAATTATCTTGTGATCATCCAATTGATAACAATCCTTTTCTCTCTCTTCATATTCCCATTAACTCTCCCACCAACTCGTTTTTTTGTTCTCTGTTCATTCTTCATAAACAAGCTAAATTATGAACTTGCGTATTCCTAGTCGCACCTGCAGCTTTAAAGGCTTAAATGTCTTCATCCTTTTCTTTTCTTTCTCTTGTTGGTGCCGCCCTTATATGGGGTGGGACCCCTGACACAATTTGAATGAGTGGTGGTATATATGAAATATCACACATGACTGAAAACTGGAAATAGATGAATGGTATGGACAGCGGATGTCATAAAATAAAACGACCTAAATTCAGAAGCCGTTTTCCAAAGAGATCTCCATTATTGGTCAGATTAGTGTGAATGTGAGTCTCATGGGCGTCATTGGTTTGACCAAGGAAGATGATTGAGAAGAGAAGAAAGGACACAGTTATGGAAAAAAAACATTTTCCTTTTTTCTCTGTTTTAAAATTGCCAAAGGAGTCATTAGTCAACTTTTGTTCAACTAACAGCCTTAGTTGGTAATTTGGCTAAAATGAAGGTGACTTCAAGAAATTTTACTGATGCATGATTTGGAGAAATTTATTCTGATCACTTCAGAATTTACATTTTTTTTTTTATCTCTGTTATCATTAAGTCCATGGTTTGAACCGTAAAGAGAAATGCTAACAATTCCACATGAACCAAAAATGCTTACCCTCATTGCGCACCATTAACAACTGTAATTCATCTGGCCTTATGTGTGAACTAGTGTAGTGATTCTCTGAAATGGTTTCAAGATTTACAGATGCTAAGTGTGATAAGTGCATAATGGTTGCCTGCTCCTTCCTGGGCTCTTTAGAAATTTATCAAAGAAGTTTCAGTTTTTTCTTCATGGTGAATTATGTCTGGTTGTGTGCCCTTCAATTGTTGCACTCTGCTATATATGTTTCTGTTATTTGAATGTCGCGCAGAGGAGAATCAGAGGTCCCCTTTAACATATGCAAGTTATGTTATGGGGAAAAAAAAAAGAAGGAAGAATGAAGGTACGTTTTAGACTTTAGTTAGCTCAATAGCATTACTGTTCGTTGTACTAATTAAGAAATCACCGACTTTTTTGAGACGGACTAATTGAAGGAACCCTTATTCTGAGCAAGCATGTTTGTTGATCACAGAAAGAGCATGACAGTTTTGCAAGTCTTTACCGGATCAGATGTTTGCATTTAAATTTCCCCTCTATAAATCAGTATGTTACGGCAGAAAATGATGAGGGATAGGTGGATATCCTTGTTAAAGTTCTTACACCACAATTTTTTACTAGTGTCAACAAGTATTCAATCAATGTACGCTTTGATTTTGCACTTTTTTAAATACAATCTGATTTATTGTATTTTATTAAAAAAATTTTTGTAGTAATCAATGCTTCAGCATTGGAGCATGAATCTCTCTTTTTTGAGAAAAACATCAATGAAGTTTTCACCATTCATAAGGCAATTACTGTTTCAAGTGACTATGGTTATGTACTTACTATGTTTTAGTGTTGTGTTGCAGAAGAAACCGGATCCAAATCTTAGTGGAGCGAAGAGGAAGGCTGTAACACCAGCTGCAGAAGGTGTTGGTGAACTTCCTTTTGCTGGTATAAAGAAGAAACCCAAGGAAGAATGGAGTTGTGCCCTATGTCAGGTTAGTGCTACAAGTGAGAGAGGTTTGAATGAACACCTTCAAGGCAGAAGGCACAAGGCCAAGGAAGCAGGATTGAGAGCCCAGAAGATGGCGAGGAATTCCAATAAAACATCATTGCCAAAGGAAACCACAAAGACAGCTAAGCTAACCATCCTCACTGCAGGCGTAGAAATGGAGGCAAAAATCAAAGATAAATCACTTCAACTTAACAGGAATGATAACTTTTCAAACAAGAAAATTGAGAATAAGGAAGAGAGAGGGAATAGAAACGATGTGCAATTAGAGCAGAAAAATCAGCAACTGGAGGACTTGAACAAAAGTATGGCAGAAGCAGTTCAGAGAAAGGAGAGGACACCAGAGATTAAGATGAAAAAGAAATTTAAGTTCTGGTGCGAAATGTGCCAGATTGGAGCCTACTCTGAAATGGTGATGGGGGCTCATAAGAAAGGGAAGAAACACCTGGCTCAGCTTCAGAAATCTAGTCAAAACGGTGAAGCTGTACAGGCTGATAAGAAGGCAAAAGATTCAGAGTTAGGGGCTGAAGGACCAAAAGATTCAGAGTTAGGGGCTGAAGAAACTGAAGATTCAGAATTTGTGGCTGAAAGAGCAACCGATTCAGGACTCGCCTCACGGGGAGCAAACACAGAGAGAACAGAAACTGCTGTTGCGAATGCAGATGAACCACGTCCACCTTCTACAATAACAATGGAGAAAGAAGGGGTGCATCTGTAAGAAATAATAAGCAACCAAGAGAAGATGAGCAAGTGAAACAACCATCCTGGAATCTTCAAAAAGTTAAATGTATCTTAGACGTAGGTTTGGGGCTGTAAAGCAGTGTTCTGTAGCATATTCGGACCCCTGTTTTTTCATTCGAGTCGTAAAATTGTGAGATGATGCCTGCAGATCATTCAAATCTGGAAACTCGGTAGATTAGATAGTCTCCTTGACAAGGTCTTTGGAATGAAATGTTCTTCATGCTGACGTGACCTCAGACTCTTAAAACTGTTTGTTCTCCATTGCTGTAAGCTGTAAGCTGGACGTATTTATTTTTGCCGTAGGTTGTGTATTCTTTTTAATTTTATCTGTTTTTTTTTAAATTATTTTGTTTTTTATATTTTTAAATTATTATGATTTGTAGATATTAAAAAAAATATAAAAAAAATTAATGTATTTTTTAAAAAAAAAAAACCTTAGAAAAATAGATCTAAATCTCGGCATCGAGGTCCACTTTTTGGAATGGTAATGTTCTTCAGCCCTCGTACCATGGCATCTAAACCCTGCACAAGCTTTTTACAGTAAAACAATCGTGTGCGCTTGCGGTTGGTTGACACTTTTTTACAACCATCTACAGTGAATGAAACTTTTCTACGAAGTGACAAGGCCAACCAATAAGTTCAACACTAGGTTAATACTCTGACATGTTTGGGGGCCACTAACCCGATAGTCAGCGATATGCAAAAGTTTTTATTTTCTTACCAAAAAAAAATATTGACATCTTATTTTTTATTTTTTAAAAAATATTTTATCTATAAATTTAAAATTAATTATATAATAAATGTTTTTATCTTAAAAAATATATTAAATCAACTTAAATTATTTTAGATTAAACACACAATCCAAGCCAATAAACTTTTAAATCCAGGCTTATGCTTTTTTAGATTTATTCTCATTTAAAGAGATGGATAATATGTTATTTTCATTTATTCATCTTTTAGTCTAGATTTAATCATTGATATGGTAGTTAGAAAATTAAAACTATAAGTTTTTAATTTAAAAAATTTATTTTTCAACTATTGAAAGTTTAAAACACCAAAAACAATCCTAGAACTTGTAAAAATCAATTTAGCAACTTAATAAACCCCAAAAAGACTTAATTACAAAATTAAATTAAATAGATTTTCTCATCCTCGACCTTAGACAATATTAAGGCTTGGAACAATTATTATAAGATTCTTTTCTAATGAAATTCATTAATATAAATTTAAATTATTTTGATGGTTAAAATTAGTGTAAATGATGATTTTTCTCTCTCTAAATCTAAATTTGGTAGTCTTTTGTCTCTCTACTCTAGTAGAAAATGATTGAAAAAAAATAAGAGAAATAAATTTCAATATTAAAATTAAATTTTTTAAAGCTAAAGAAATTAATAACCTCCAAACCAAGACCAAGAAATATAGGAAATAAAATAAACTTTTTATATGGACCTCAAATTCATGATCTGTTACCTGTCAGTTCAAAGTAGCTTAAAAGAGTTAAATTGTATAAAAAAATTGAGAATCAAATTAATTTTTTTTAAAATCTAACTATTCATGTACACAGTTCTTAGTGAGAGAAACCATAAAAATGCTTTAGTGTATAGTATTTGTTGTTGAATTGTTCTTCCACCGAAAGCAACAAGTAAAAATCTCCATTGATTGCACTCTCCATCTCCTTCCTTTCATGAAAGGAACACGCTAACCACTATCGTCATGCATGGCTTGATGACTCGTCTAACCACAGAGAACAGAGCAGGCCCCATCAACTCCATCTTTGAAGGCATTTCCCTTCCTCACCAGCACAGGCCCGATAACGTACGAGAGAAGTAACTTCAATTCCAGCAGATCACAGTCCTCCCTATCTTGTCAAAATACAAACGATTGGCTGTAGCAATTGCAGCACCAAGATTCGAAGTCCACGTTTCTTCATGGAAATATGGGTGCTGCTGATAGATTTTGAATAGCGTAGACGCTATGAATATAATCAAGTAAAATTATTTGGGAGTTGTCGTGACTCTTTACGTAAGTTTAAAATTATGTAGAGATTTATTATTTAAAAATATAATTAATTTTAACTTTAAATATATTTTTAAAGCTTGAAATGTTATAAATTATAAATTATTTAATTATTAAGTTCTAACAATAATTTACATGAATTACAATTGAGAAATTTTTAAAATTTTTATTTAAATTTTTTTTTTATATCTAAAATGTTAATTTTTTATTTTATAATTAACGTAGTTTTTTTTTGTCTAATAAACCTCCTCACAATAGAGGCATAACCTAGTTATTATAAAAAAATCTGAAAAACTCTATAAATTAATAAAATATCAATTCTCCTCTAAATAATATACATAATAATTTTAAAAAAATAACTCAATCAAGTCTTTATTTAATTTTTCTAAATCTAAAAACATAATTTATATATTATTTATATTCTAGTTCTTAATTTTTAAAATATATTTAATTAAGTCATACTTAATCAAATCATTCTAGTTGAATTTTTGACTAATGCTTCTTAAAGCATGTGACCTATTTGGTTTTAATATATTATCACAAATATAAATCATAATTCTAATTAAATAAAATTAAATAATTTAATTTATTATTAATTTAATAATTAATTAATTTTTATTTGAAGATCAGGTGTATCATAAAAAAAAAGTGTCATAATCTCTAAAATATTAAAAAAAGTTATTAGTGTTTATCTAACCTTTCATTAACTAGTTTTTCATTATAATTAATATTTTTTTATCAATAATATTTTAATTTAACATTAAAATATAAAGTATGTCTATTATATTAAATCATGTTTCTTTTCTATATAATAATTATTAATTATTTAAATAAAATTTAAAACTTGTTTTAAATCTTATTTCATCTTAGCTAAGGAATCTTTTTTTGAAAACTTGTTTTAAATCTTATTTCATCTTAACGAAGGATTTCTCAATCAATACTATTTAAGAACAAATATAATATTTTTCTAATTCATCTAGGATAATAAATTTTTTTTTAATCACTCAAATACCTTCAGATACTTCATATTATACCAATGTATATCTTTTTATTATCTCAATTAAAATAATATGTAATATTATTAAAACATAATATTTTTTATATAAAATAATTTAATAATTTTAAATCTAACTATCACTTACACATCATATGAACCTCTTCATAAATATAAATAAATTTTTTATATGAAATTCTCATATAAATTAATTAAATATACATGTTTTATAACAACTCCTATATATATGTTTTAAATATACTAATAAAAATAACTATTTTTTATTAAAAAACATAATATATATATCAATCTCTACAATACTAATAAATATTTATTATTTAAAAAAACATCAATCACAAATATTTTTTAATCAATATTTTGATATAATAAAAATCCCATAACAATAATAATTTTATAATTTTTAAGATATTTTTATCCCTTAACTTTATCTTTATTCTAAATTTTTTAATCTAATATTATATAAATATTAAAAATAAATTAAATTTTTATTGGTAATAAATATATATTACTATGAATATAATAATATCATTTCTATCCGGCAAAATCTAACAGCCACTGCCGGTCAAGAAAGTCGAAAGATATCCAACAACCAAGAACACGAGGTAGAGAAACAAAATTGAGAGGAGCCCCACATCAAGTAACCAAACCTAAAAGCAACTTCTTGAAATATTCCTGACTCCTAGTTCTACTTCTGACCAAACTGCAAGAATTATTTACAAAAACTAATAAAGAGATCTAATGAATTAAGCAAACACATTGATTTCTGAACAATGGGCATCAATTTCTTCATTTCATCTATGTTTACAATATATGGAACTATCTTTTTTTTTTTTTCTTTACAAATAGAAACAGGAAAACGAGAATTAACCATAACAAGTTGGGGCAAGGGATACTTTTCCAGACGTGCCACAATACAGTACCTACAACTGGAATAATAAGAATGGACTCAAACCCTCAAAGCCACCTGATCTTGCCAAGTAATCTTCCTCTTCCCTGCCCTGCTGGATCCATTTCCAACATTCCTACAAGCTGATAACTTCCTTTCATTATGCATCTCATCACTTGCACCTCTCATCAAACTATTTTTTGGCTCCTCTGTTCTCAACATGTCACCGTTAACATGTTCTTCCTCTTCAGTCTGCAGTGGAGTTAAATTATGATGTTAGCCCAAAATAGAAAGCACATGCACGTGTTCAACACTCGGTAGTTAATAACAGTCAATAAATAATTACCGAAATTTCGTTCAAGTCAAAAACTGGAGTATTATTTTGAACAGTGGCTTCCTTGACACTGTAAGTCCTTTCCTTCTTGTTCAGGTCAGGAATTGTTGAGTTTAGCAATGCAACCTCCCTTCCAATGTGAGTCTTTTGCTTCTTGTTTAATTCAAAAATTGGAGCAGGGCTTCGCAAAGTGGCTTCCCTTTCAATGTAAACCTTTCCTTTCTGGTTTAAATCAAAATGTGGAACTGGTGGTCTGAGAAAAGCATTATTTCTACTAGAGCTCTCCTTTAATTTTTTACTAGCAGTTACTAAGTTCTGTGGTTGCACAAAATTTTGCTCCATTGGGGGTTTCTGAGACTTGTTTTGTGTCAAGTACTTGTATCGTCGTCTCAAAAACCTACAATTCACAAGGTAAACACCACCCAAGTTTCAACTTTGATATCTGATTACGAGTCTATGCAAATATAAAAGCACATAAAGGCAGAATACTTTACCTGACTTCAGCCATTAGGGTCAATTTTTTCTGTCTCATCATCTGCAATTTCCTTTTCTTGGCTTCTGTTTCCTGAGAAATGCTTAGGATTATAAATCCATCTATAAACAGTTCTATGTTGCAGCCTAAGATGGAGAACTTAGAAGAACTACATATCAAGTAATTAAAAGAGAAACAAAAAGACCCAAAATGGTTTTTCTGTTGAACATCCAAAGGGAAAGGTAGGGAACCCATAATATTGGGAATTATTCAACCGGACAGATAGGAAATAGGGGTAAAAGGATTTTTTTTTTTTTAATAAACCACACAAATCATCTATATGAAAACCAAAAATGCATACAAACACATCCCAGAGGATAAAATCAAAGAGATTAGACACTACGAATTCATTAATTAAACCCAGATACAGTTGCCAGATAACAAATCAAATGATCTGTATGGATGCTGATTCAGGGCAAGAAACGTGCGAGATCACGAAAAGATACCAAAATAGCACAAAATCCACCCTCAGACAAGCCTTATAAAGCATTTGGCTTAATAACTGCAGGCTCAACCCTTCCCAGTATCTAGCTTAGGAAAGGCAAGATTCACATAAATACTGAAACAAATCAAAGACAAGTTCATTTCTCTTGTTATTCTCAATAATCTCAGCAACCATAGAGCATATGAACAAAACCCAACAAAGGAGATCAAACAAAGCAGCAGATCTAACAGAAAACCCACAAAGAAATCAGAAAAGCTCGAAAACCCAGAAAAGCTACTACCTTGTATAACTCATCATAGTCCTGCATAAGACTCTGATGCTTGAGCATGATCCTTGGATCTTCATACATGGCAGCATATGAAGGAGGAGAAAAGTCCATAGCAGCAACAGCAGCTTTAATCTTCTTCATGATGAGAAAGATAAAAACTAGCACTCAGAAACTGAAAGCAAAGAAGAGGCTTTGTTTGTGTGATGGATAGGAGGAGAAAAATGGAAGGAGAAAGATGAGAAAGGTAGAAGAAATAAAAGGAAGGAAACAGGTTAGAGAGAGTTTTAATGAGAAAGGAGAAAGAGAAAGGGATGGGCAAGAAATAATAAAAGAAAAGATGAGATCGTGAGGGGCGAGGGTAGTTAAGAGAGATGAGAGATAGAGAGGAGAATGGGAAGGTTCTTGCTTTCCTGTTTTCTCTGTGAAACTCTGACCAAGACAAAGAAAACCCAAAGAAGCCCACATAATTCGGTGAAAAAAATGTGTTCGTTTGAGACATGAGACAGTGACGAAGATGGGATTTTTTGGGGGGTTGCAGAAGGGTACTTCTGGCATACTGAATTATGGGTTTGTGAGGTGAGGTGGGTTTGGTTGGAGGACAACATTTGAAGACATCCCATTCGAAGACATCTTATGATATCCTTCTTTCTTCTCTCCTTTCTTTTTTGTTTTTCTTCTTCTAAACATAAATTTTGGTCCAGCTGGGCCATTGAAGAAAGAGAAAGAGAGAGTTGGGTGGTGTGGACTCTTCTTTGTTTTTGAGAATGGGGTGCGTGGAGTTTCCATGTTTCTTCCTTCTTTCTTAGGTGGGTGGCTTTGTGTTTTTTAGCTTCTGTATAGAGAGAGAATGAGAGGGTCTTTTGCGTGTGTATCTTTACCCTCTTTCCCCGCTCCTAGTGAGAGAAAGAGATGAAGAGAGAATGGGTTGGGCTGAAAAAGCAAAGCAAATAGATAAATGGGATGATGCTGTTTTTCTGCTGTGCTGCTTCTGCAGCACTTATTGCTAGTACCTTATTCTGAGGCTTCGGATTGCGGTCATCTCTCTCTCTCTCTCTCTCTCTCTCTGAGAGATGCTTTTCATTTCCCCATTATTAATTTCATACACGCACACCATGCTTTTACTCACATACCCCTTCAAGGTTCCTTTGTTGTCAAGGATTCCTTCCTTCTCCCCTTCTTCCTGTTTTTCCTCCCACACGGCCTGCCAGGATCCTGCTGTCAAGAAGTAAAGAAAGAGTAAAAACCCAATTTTGGCTTCAAGCCAGAAACAAATTTGCCAGGGTCAATCTTTCATCAATTTTCAAGCCCGATAACATAAACTGCGTTAAAAAATGAAGTTCCTCCAGGGACAAACTAGTAGTAATTCTGAAAAATCCAACCTTCCTAGATTTGTGATGGATACCATCCTACCGGCCTAGCCATTAGCAACTTGCATTTGACAACGAGCAGAACATGGCCTTTGATAATTGCAACTAGAGGCAGGCTCCATGGAAAAGAGGTTGAAATGATGCTATGCTAGATTTCCACTTGAACATTAACATTTTCTTTCTCTATATTAAATCAACAATCATGTGATGGCCACTCCAAAAATAAATGATGACCACATCCTTTCCATTATAGAGTGCCCATTTCAAACTTGAACGCCACCCACCATTGAAGAACTCAAACAAACATGCACAGGTCACACGGCTGCTTTGGATGCTAGAGAAGCTAGATTTACTAGCAGGGCTATAAAAGAAAGAGTAAAAACTGCATCTGGGCTTCGATTAGTTCCCTCCTGTTACAATTTTGTCGTTGGCCAGATTACTTTTTTTACCTCTTAAAAAATCATGATCCATAGGGAGATTGACGTTGGAAGATGAGGGCTACTGTTGGCTGTATTATCTGTTTAAAGAATTGACAGGCGATGAGGTCTCTCTTTGATGCCTTTTTCTTCGTCTTTCCTATTGGCCCTGTTCATTTAACATTTGTAGCAACTAGCAAGGTTGTTGTTGAGTGAACCGCCAAATATTCTATATACCTCTAACCCTAGGCCATGGATTTGTTTAGTTTTAATGAACTTTTTTAAAATTTGTTTTTTATTTACTTGTTTCTGTGTATATAATTTTTTTAAAAAAATATTAAGGATTATACAGAAAAAATACTTGGTAATATTATTATAAAAATATTATAATTTTATTTAAAAACAATGTGAAATTTAAATGGTATTTAATCAAATAATATCCTAAAAACACATCAAATTAATTTATTTTAATAAACTTCAATTTACATATGAAAAAAAAAAGGTAGACATTGTTTTACCTTTTTTATTTAAATTTTAAAATGATAATATTTTGAATCAAGCTGGGTCAATTTAAGTTAACTTACTATCTAGATCATATGCTTGGTTGGGTTGAATAATTCTTTTTAATTTTATTTTTTATTTAATTATACAATACTAAAAATAGATATTCATAAGAAAGTTACTAAATAAAATTAAAAAGAATATAGAATTGCATAAAAAGAATGTTATAATCTTATTTAAAAACAAAATATAAACTGAATTGTATTTAACAGGCAAGATTGTTGACCAGTAAGACCAAGCTTGCTTACCTTTATTTTTCTCTTTTTTTTTTTTTGTTGCTTACCTTTATTTTTCTCTTTTTTTTTTGGCTTGGTTTAAGAGGTGTATGACATGTCATCAATCTTTTTTTTTTTTTTTTAAGAAGATGACGCTTCATCTGCTTGTTTAGATTTTGAACACCAAAGAGGTTACTAGAAAATTAGAGCAGAGCCTTTTCGATTAAAAAAACCTAATAAACATCATTGCAATGTTAATAAACTAATCTCTCAACTTCAAAAACCTCTAAATAGGATAAAAAAATAAGTAAAATTGAAAAAATTCTCTTAATCTTGATCTTTTTTTTCTGATAAGATAAAGGGTAAGAAATATCTTAAATGAATATTTTTCGTCAAATGAAATTTATTGACAGCAAAAATAATTTTTTTCATGAAATATAGTCAATCAAGAATTTTTTTTCTGTGCCGTTTTATTTTCTAATGATTTTCTTTTTTTTTTTCTTAAATTTAAAGATTGAAACGTGAACAAAATAAAGTCTTGTATCGAACAATAAAATTCGAGGACTAAAGGGTCTAAAACAAAGTCAATGAACAATATAGAAACTAAAAATAATTTTTTTAATGCAAATTTGGAATGGGCCACCTTGGTTTTTTTCTCTGTTTGGTCTTTATTTTTCTAATTGCATCTCAATTCTACAAATTAAAACCATACCTCATGAAATTGACTCGAAATCAAATTTTAATCAAAACCTTTACATCTCAAATAAATATAAAAAAACATAATTATTAATTAAAAAACATATAAAATAGAACACAAAAAATTAAAATTAAAAAAGAATCAATGATTAAAATAAAAGGAGTTTCACCATTGTAGTTTGGAGAGAGCTATTATGCATGTCTATTGTTGAAAATAACTAAGCTTTTTAAGGTCTTTTTTTTTTATTTACTATACTTGTAATATGATGTATTTTACTTGAATTAGGTGAAAATAACTAAGCTTTTTAAGGTCTTTATTTATTTACCATACCTCTAATATGATGTATTTTACTTGAATTAAGTCAAAGGGCTTGAAAATCAAAATACAGAAGGTGGTCTTATCTTCGCCCGAAAACTAATTTACTAAGCCTTGTGATTCGTAGACCTATTTGTGAAGCAACAAGGGGCCAGCGATCTCAAATTCATGAAGGGTTTGAAAATGCAAAAGCTAGCTATTAGTTAACAAAGCAAGTTGCCAAATTAGCTAGAGCCATATAGCCAGCAAATGTCAATGAACTACATAATACTTCAATTTAAATTAATATTTGATATTTATTTATTACGTGGGCTCTCCAACATCCAATGAGCTTGTACAGGCTTCTTGTAAGAGATGTGCCCAGCAATGAAGCATAAGTTAATTGGTCTCTGAACAGAAAGGCTAGGTAGCCACTTTTCCATGATCCAATAAGCTCGAAGTCTTCTCACGTGTTGAATACATCGAACCGAACCAGAGACCACTCAAGTGGTTATGGCTACTCCACCGAGGTGAACATCAGAGAATATCCATCCACCTTCCAAGTATTCACGTCATTAAGCATTAGCTTACCTGTTGGGGTTGGACTTTCTGTATGTATTTTGTTTTTTTTTAAAGTTGGGGTTGGACTTTCTGTATGTATTTTTTTTTTTTTAAATATTTTTGAATTTTTTTAAATTAATTTTTTTTATGTTTTTAAATTGATTTGATGTGCTGGTTTTAAAAATAATTTAAAAAATAAAAAATATTATTTAATACTTTAAAAACAAACATTCCCTTACCCTTTGGGCTTGGATTTGGACCAAGTCAAGAACTTAGCCGCTACTGCAATCTTATCACCCTTATCTCAATGGGCCGGGTTGCTTCTGTTGGGCTCAAGCGGTGACCCAGCATTGTCTTTTTCTTCTTTATAAAGCAAAGCAAAACGAACTGTTACAAACGACTATAAAGCCTCCCCAGCTGCCGTTGCATCTGCAAATCCAACTGGGCCAGTTAGTTCATCCTGAAGAAACTGATTGCCGAATTAATTCTTAGTTGTTTTAGAATATATTAATTGTTTTTTAATATTTTTTAATTTAAAAATATATTAAATAATATTTTTTATTTTTAAAATTTTATTTAACATTAGGACATCATTGATTTAAAAATATAAAAAATATTAATTTGATAAAACAATAAAATAAATTTAATTTTTTTTAATAATACTTTTTTTTAAACAAACAAACAAACCTGAAGTAAATAGCCATATATGTACTTGATGTAGTAATTATTTAAAAATCATGATGTTTATTGAGTTAAACTAAATGTTTGATATTCAAGACTTCACTAATTTTATATATATACTTTGATAACTCATAATTAAAATAATTTTTTTTGAAAAAGTCATATAAATAAAGCTGAGCTGGCATAAGGATAGTCCAAAGTGTGTTTATATACATGTATATATTAGAGGAACTTCTAAAATGGATAAAGTGAAAAATCATAATTTTTTTATAAGCATATTTAGAAATTAAAAATATCTCTTGTTACAACAATTTTTTTTTTAATATATATATATATTTACAAATTGAGCAAGAGAGTGTTTTTTTAGCGTATGTTAATAGTTGTTTTGACAATAAAATAAAATGAATTATGTATCATTATTATGTTAAAAATAAATTTAGTTTTATTATAAAATGAAAATAAATGTGATAATAAATAATACAATATATTTCTAGTAACTTAAAATAAATTATTGATCATTGTTATCCATTTTGCAGTAAATGTTTTTTTATATAAAAACTACTTTTTGAATAATTTGAACTATGCATGCATGATATTCAATTAAGATAGCAAGGACACTATAAAAAATTTTACAAGCTAAAGATTCTAGTGTGAAAAAATATATAATCGACAAACTCTAGATTTCAAGATGAAAAATGTAATTAATCAAGTTCAAGATTTTTAATTTATCTTGCATAATATTTATACTGAAAGAAGATTTCGAGTAATTGTGATTGTTAAAAAACTACTATCAATTTAAAAAGATTTTTAAAACTATTTTATACATAAGCTCAAGGAGATAGGAGGTAAAGATTTGAGGTTAAGAATATAAAAAAACAAGAATCGATACTTTCAAACATTATTTAAACATGCGATGAAGAATCATAATAAAAAATTAAAAGAATAAGCTTGCTATGAATATGACAACTATTATAACCAAGCATGTGAATACTAAGCTGTCTAGAAAAAGAATCAACACCTTCAAACGTTGTTTGAACATGTAATAAAGAATCATAATAAAAATAAAAGAACAAACTTGCCATGAATGTAACGAATATTGTAACCAGAATGATAATAATAATAATGCCTCTTCTTCAATTTTGTTTAATACTTGGTTGTTAAACTGAATCAAGCAAGTCAGTCGA
The DNA here is from genome assembly GCF_000495115.2 of Populus euphratica. Classification (NCBI taxonomy): domain Eukaryota; kingdom Viridiplantae; phylum Streptophyta; class Magnoliopsida; order Malpighiales; family Salicaceae; genus Populus; species Populus euphratica. The sequence goes on from NW_011499895.1 coordinate 396,225, forward strand.
ATTCTACATGCGTTTGGTGATTTTGATCAGCCATGAGCAGCTGTAGTGTTCTTGATTGGCAGTTTTGTCTCTCAGAAAAACCTTAAAACTCTTCTGCTTGGATTGGATATTTATAGATGGTATGGCATTTGATTCAGTGACCATCTGGAATGACAATTAGAATAGAACAAGTTGCCTTCAAAACATAGTTCTTACTTTGAATGAATGAGCCTACCCTAGCTAGCTGCCTCACCCATCATTTGCATGGGATTTCTACTTGTTCATGGATTGCTCCACAGATCAGGCACTTTCAATCTCTTCCCACCTTCTCTCCAGCTTTTATCAAGATTTGGGTAATTCTTCTCCAGCTAAGAATGATCTGAAAAGAATGAAAGCTCTTCTAGGTTGAAATAAGGGAACTTCATGGCCTGCTCCTCTCACAGTTGCAAAGGTTAGCCCCTTGTAAACTTCTGTCCATCCTCCAACCTGTATCATAGGTTGAACTGTAAGTTGATTCTGCTATAAAATAGCAACTAAAATCAAACTTGAAGAGCAGTTAAAAACTACTCTAATGAGACACTTTGTGCATTACCTGGTCTCCTGAATACCAAGGATACCACCTAGTTTTAACTGTGAGATTAAGGTGGCTGAGGGAAAACCTGGTGGCAGTCACCGGAACCACCGAATCTGTATCACCACTGCATCAAGAGAGAAACGAAGTCATCAAGTAACATCACTCTGCCATGGCTAGTGGATGTGAAAAACATATGTTGATGGCCCAAAAGTTCAGTATCAACTCCAGACAACCAATCAGAAACTCCCCTTTGACAGTCAAACACTTTCCCTCTCTAGAGCCCTATCTTCTACAGTAACAGAATTTGCAATCCAAAAAATAAGACGTTCAATCCATAGTTATTTATGTGATTTGACACATTTCACTTTTGGAAAACTGTATCTTTCTGCTTAACAAATTAATTCCAACAACATAATTAACCAATGCTATACTTGTCAACTGGAACACAAAAAAAATTACCTGAAAACCCAGATCCTTAAACCAGCTGCAATGAGATCCTTGTATACGGGTAACATAGAAGATTCAGAATCCTTCCAGTTTTTAATAAGAACATCGCTGCCAAATAACAAATTTTATCATGCAGATCAAAGAAGAAGCAGAGTATCATTTCCTTTGTGTGTTTTTTTTTTCAATTGCAAAAAATATAAAGTTGGTAGAAGAAGCAGAGTATCATTTCCTTTGTGTTTATTTTTCAATTGCAAAAAATATAAAGTTGGCAGAGGAACCACGATATACCTGCAAGCAGTCCATTTGTAAGGAATTCCAGTAACATTAGCATGCATTGCCTTCTGCACTTCAGGTCGATTATAGTATTTTTCTGCATATTTCTCAGTACATGGATCATAACCAGAAACCCTTCTGCGCAGCAGAGTATTTTTCAACCTTACAGTACTGTTTGGCAGGTGCATACAAGATGGTGTATAAATGCTGTATTGATCAATATCCCCAAATTCATGGTTCATTGCATAAGTCACAACATCATCACATTTGTTAGAGGCTGTCTCTTCCGTGAAATTGCAATTGTCAAGAATTGCTCGATAAGTCCGATCCGATATCATTGAATGCGTCCACCAAAATGCAACAGTTCCTATGCTATCATAGTAGTTATCCGTGACTGCATTTCCCACCTGTATAAATATTTGATCACTTGAAACTTCGTATTTTCTTGAACTTGCAGTCGACTTAGTCCTACAATATTTTTCAAATTTGCAAATATATTTCACTCACAATGAATCCTTTGAGATTGATGATGGGGTGTGGATATGCTTTATTATAATCATGGATTTTCTTTGCCAACTGGGGAACATAATGCCCTAAGCAGATGAAAATAAGATTAGAACATTAGTTAGCTAGTCTGAACAAAGGTATCATCCCAAGATTCTTAAGAAACAAATATTTAGTTTCTTTATGTATTGCTGCTTAAACACCTGCATAACTTTCACCAGCAATATAGAATTCTCTATATTTGTATTGAGGAAATCTTGACATCCATCTTGTAAGAAAAACCAGAGCATCTTGAGCTGTTTCATGAAAGGGAAACTTATGATCACATGAGATGAGCATGACCACTTAAATCTGTGTCAGTAAATGTAACTATTATAGATGATACAATAAATACCTGTCCTTTTGTCGCCAGAATCTTTAAGATTAGAGCTTGTGTTTGTGTATGAGAATCCCACACCAGCTGGTGACTCCAGGAAAAGAATATTTGCTTCTGTAAACATATAAAGCAAAATGATTTCAACACGAGAAAACTCTAACAAGGTTGATGAGTAAATATTTTTTTTTTTGAAGATCATAAAAAATAAACAATGTTTTATATGAGAAAGAAATAAAAAAAGTATTCTTGCATCATAGTTTTTAATTACCTTTGTTCCATGAATATTTGTTCATATAAAGAGATAAACCAGTTCTGTTTATCCGAAACGGTCCGATTTCTTCTGATGCTCCATATGCCACTGAAGAACAACCTGGTCCTGCACACACATGATTAATTATTTTTCCCATACTTAAATATTGGAAGTCGAAGCTAGGCATGGAAATATTGACCAGAAGCAATTGAAAATTACTTAGGCATAGTATATCTAGTCTTCATAACACAACAATCATTTTAGTTATGATTAATATCAGTATTAAGAAAAAGGCAGTAACTAAGATTATTGGTTTCCCATTGTAATAAACTAATGTACGAATTATTCACAAAAATTGGGTAAAATTTAGAAATAAAAGAGGAAAAAAATAAAATGGATTTTTTTTTAATTTTTAATGCCAACATGTCAAAATCATAAACAAATATTAATTTAATATTTTTTTCAAAATAAATTTACTTTTAAAAAACATATATAAAGGAAATCTTAACCTACAGATTACAGAGCAAAAATTTCCAGTACTCTTCATTCTAAAATGTCAATAGTTGAACAAATTTCGGCAAGTTCAAATGTCACTTTATTAGCCGTTGAAATGCATATTCCAAGTGATATACGATTACATGATATCACTTCAATCTTTTCACAAACAACATCAATAATTTATTATTTTATTTTTATTCGAGAAATTGTTGATAAAGTAAATTTCACTGTTATAGTTAATTAATTAGACAATGGATTAAAAAAAAAGAAGGAATTATCACTTCATTTTGTTTTAATGCATGTTTCGGGTTCCATTATGAATACAAGAGCGTCCCGTCCCACAGTAATATTATTTATTGTTGCTGTTCTTTCTTTCTAGTGCTTTGTCTTGATCTGAGAATTTTCAAATTCCTCCTCCATTTGTAGGTCACCAGAAACCACCATCATCACCATCATCATCATCATCACCGTGACCATTTTCTTCTTCTGAATGCGCGTGCTTCAAAGAAAGAAGTTACACAGACTCATAGTTGCCAGGAGTTTCTATCTTCCACTACTTTTTATTCCTTCTCCGACCGATCGAGGTCACCTCAAACGAGCAAGACAAAAACAACGGAGACAAAGAGAGAGGGAAGCACCCTTTTTCTTGGATAACAATAATAATAATATGGAAACCATTGACGACATAAAAAAGTTGGTTCACTTTATGGTGCCTTTTCGGGGGTGTTTTCTTTTGCTTGCACTATGAATCACAAGAGAGAGAGAGAGAAATCGAAAGAAAGTGACTGAAAAACTCATGGTGCTTGGCCCTATTGAGACACTGGAGCTGTTCTAAAGGTGGAATAAAACCCTCAACAGACCCAGACAGAGAGATCACGAGAGCCCATTTGGCTTATTTTTTTTGGGTTTTTGTTGTACCTAAACAGTCGTTTTTCCTTTCTGTACTGGCTAATAATGACATTAGTAATTTCAGCATGCAAAAATACTGATAGAATGGGGGCGGGAATTAAGGCCCAGGGCAGAGTGTGCTATGTGTTGTTGACTGGCTTCTGGGCATGTCGTCATGTACAAGAGGTTAGGCAGGAGTGGGACTATACTTTGGCATGCACGTTTCCTTCATTTATTGAGAGGCACAAATATTTTGGATCATCATTAAGGCATTATTATTCAAAATAACATCAATAAATAATTATTTAAGAACCTTGCTTAACTCACACCAAATCATAAATGGTGAGATAGAGCGACTAATTAATTAGCTTCATGGAATAGTTGAACATGGTTTTGACTGCTACTTGCTTGCATCTTTCTCTCTTTTTTTTTTTTTAACTCGTTTCCACAACTAAAAGGAAGACAATCGAATCCTTGAAGGATTCTGCTTAAAGTCAACCATATCAAGCTATGGAATTAATTAAAAAAATGTAGTAGAAATCACAATTGATTTGATCCCAATTAACACTGTTCTTTCTCGTTCCCTAGCAAGTATAGCTTAATAATTTATGTTGTGTACTTCAATTGAAACCGGTTCATATTAAGATGATAGCCAAGAAAGCATACAAGGTACATTCAAGGAAGAGTATAATTTAGCTAGTTAAACTGACCTCCATTGAGCCAAAGAACGAGAGGTTTCTTGTTAGGAATTGCTGCAGCTTCTGTCAACCAGTAAAAGAGTGCACGCCCATGTTTCTCATTGACAGTAACATAGCCAGAAAACTGTGAAAACGTGACTGCTGGTTGACCAGGGAGAGCTGAGATTCGATCTAGCTCTTGCTGTTTTGTCAAAGCAACAATGGTGGCGGCGAGTGAAGATACGAGAAGCAAGGACAAGATCAAGAGATGGGATTTTGTTTGAACTGCCATTGCACCTTCCACAAAGAGAGAAGGGTCCCTTCTCTCTTTCAGGAAACTATATATGAAATAGTAGAAGATACTGTTGCTATAGATACTGTGAGATATTAATACATGGAGCTGGGTGAGGTGTTGATGCCTCAACTATGGGTTTCCAAGGCAATTACTTAAAGTTTAGTGTTGCTGCATTACTACACTAGCAGTGGAGGTTGGGGAGCTAACTGGACCTCGATACCTTCTCTCTCTCTCTCTCTGAGATTTTTGAGAGGAAGAGATGCAGAAAGAAGTGAAGAGGAGCTAGATCAGAACTTGGCTAAGAGCCACCCAGAACAGGGATCATAAATGCATCACAAGTCCCTCTCCCAATCTGAGCTGTACACACAGTACTTGCAACAAGCAACTAGAGCTGACCAGCTATTATCTTATTTGTTATCTTCCCTGTATTAAGAAAACAGGTATTAAATTGGGACCATCTAAATAAACAAATGCTCAAGGAATGGCGGGTATTAAGTGTTCTTTTCCGGGGGGGTTCTTTCATCATTAAAATATTGTTCCGGGGAACTTATTTTTTAACAAAATTTCATGCATATTAAAACAACAAATTTACCTTACATCAACAAGATCTAAAACAGTTGATTAAGAGATATTTGATCTTATATAAATGATTATTGATATATTTAATAGATCAATATTTTCATAAATTTTTTGTTTTATACTTTGAAATATATCAAACTATTATATATACTCTACGACCAACCGTATTGAAATACAAATTAAGTAGCTAGTGTGTGTGTGTGTATAACATGTGTTCTTTAAGAAAATACATTTGGAAAGGCATTGAGATTTTACCATAAAAAGTCTCTTTATAGTATTATTAATACGCCTTGCTGACTATTTTTAACAACTAACGCGAACATATTATGGTTTCTTTTGATCTTGATTACAAGCCTCAAAATAAGCTCTTATAAAGTGCAACTGTGCAAGTGCAGGCTCCCTCCCTTCCTCTGTCTTCCTGTGGTGCTAATCTGAAGGGTATACGAAAGAAGAACTCATCAGCAATAATGGCTGTGGGGTTGTGATCTCTAACAGCCTGTTTATCTTGTTCCTCGAATATGGCATGAAACAAAGGGTGGTAGCTTGCTGGCTAGCTACCAAGCCTGATCAATTAGGGTTCAACAATTAATATCCAAACAAAAAGTCCTTATCATGTACGTCGTCTTGCTCTTGAGAGAGGAAAAACTTGCTAAATGGCGAAAGCTAAATTGTACTAGTAAAAAATAAAGGCAAAATTACCCACTACCAATTATTGTATAACTGAATTTTAACAAGTCAAAACCTAACAAGCACATCAACTTATCCATACAGTAGCATTGGCATGTGGGATTGAGTAATGAGTTGTTAAACTGGAACTTGATTTTATAATGATAGATGGTAAGATCTGGAGGGTTTAAATGGTTGACCAACCTGCCGCTCTCTTTGTTAAATTAATATATATCATTGCTATTGATAATGTAACAAATAACTTTAATTTATTAGAAAGTTTGACTAATATATAGTTAGTTAAGTGGTCGACCTAATGATTCACAAATCCAAATCTTGATATAATATAATTTAGGGTTTCTTTCAAACTAAAAAACACATTCACATTTTAAAACACCATCATTCAACTAAAAAATACCTTCTTTATAAAGATTAACTATTTTCATTAAACATTTAAATCTCATTTTCTTTTTCAAAATAACTTAATAACATCTTGTTCTTGATTAACCATCATTGTATTTTTTTATTATAGGCTGATTGAGTTAGCACTTTCAAACGAATAAAATAGAACTACAAATCTTTAAATTGAGCAAGGATGGATTCAAATGAAACATATGCTTCTTCTTTACCAAGATTAGATGGTCTTCGATGACATTTATATCGAAGTTGCTCCGACGAAAACTTTAAAGTGGGGTAACTCAGTCATTGATTGTCGTGATAATATTTCACAAAACCACTATATAATCTTTTTTGTGTTTTCACACTTCAAGCCTTTTCAACTGATTCTTATCATAGATTATCCATGTTTCTTAAGATCAAAAGCCTATAAACATGCTTCTTGGTCTCTAAGTTTGAAAAACCATAAAAACTTTTAAGAACCAAGTTTGTTGTAAAACCACCTTTGTAAAACCAATATGGTACAAAACTCATAATGTAAAATATACTCCAAAACCCTCTTTTCTTGATCAAAGAGCTAAGTTTTAATTAATTTATGTTTCAACTATCAAAAACCCTAGTAAAACCCTCTTCTCTTAATCAAAGGGCTAAGTTTTACTTCTTCTATATTTGAATTCATTAAAAACTCTAGCAAAACTGTATAAATACCCTTACAAAATTAGAGCAAAAAGGATAAAAATGGGAGAAATGATTGATAAAGCAACTCTAAGTTGATAGTTATGGTAATACGGTTTGTTAAAACCAAGGAAGCATGTTTTAAAGGCATAAAAGGCTATTTTCTAGGTTTGGTAGCTTGATCTTTATTTTTGGGTTTGCTTGGTAGTATTTTTCTTGTTCTTGGAAAGAACATTGCCTTAACCATATCATTTAAACCAATTTTGGTTCAATTCTTTGTATAAAACTGATTAGTATTTAAAAGTATATTTTTATCAAGGTTTTATATCATCATTTTGCACTTGAAGTATCAATAACTCCTTAACTAAAGCATGTTTTATAATAATATATCTAAAAATATAAGATACCTTTAATTTGTGGTAAATATTCATTTTAAATACAGG
>NW_011499895.1:404019-404455 GCF_000495115.2 Populus euphratica
AAAGGACAAAGAGATGGCCAAACTTATAAAAGAGATGTCGGTGCAATCTAAATCGGAACACTGTTAGGTAATTGGGTCATATCTGGAGCTGTAGATCTCAGATTTAGGTCTACTTTATATGAATGAAAAGGTAATACATAGGCCTACAACTTTCATATGGAGCTCAAGACTTAAAAAGACCATTTCCAAGTCCATATTGTAGCAACAACAAAGAAGTTTGAATCTGTATTTCAGCCCGAGCACTGTTTAATATTTGACTCATATCTGGAGTTCTAGAAGTCCAAATGAGCTGAATTTTTTACACAAGAAAGCTGAGATGATTTTCTACAACTTTCATGTTTTAAGTGGCTCCAATTTCGACGTTATTAATGATGTTTTGGGTAGACAAGAGAAGATAAGGATTGTCACCAAGTCAAGAGTTGGTCACCCACTCGTC
>NW_011499895.1:404646-412878 GCF_000495115.2 Populus euphratica
GACACTCCTGCACTTGGGAGAAGACATCAATCTTTTCGTCGTGTTAAAAACCCTTTGGGCAACTTGATTAGTCAATAATATAGAGTTTATTTACATCAATAACATGTTTTTATTAGGTTTTAATCCTAAAATTTTAGTTCTGAACTAAAACCTATTTTTATAAAATTATGGTTTTTGAGTGATAATCCAAGTGCATAAATGCTAGAGTATTGATCCTTGTATGATTTTTAACATATTTGTGTCCTTAGTTTATCCATATCTAGTTTGATTTGAAATTCACGTTGTTGGGTTCATGTTAAATGTTTTTTGAGTTTTTTTTTTTAAGTTTGATTCGTTTTGGATTCTGGTTTAGGTTTTGGTTTGTTTTTCAGGTTAAACCATGAACTTTGGTTCTGTTTATGTTTAAACCAAAAGTTTCACGTCAACTTGGTAGGGTAATTTTTTTTTTAATAACTTTTTAACTTGTTGCATTTCGCCCAATCCTTACAAAAATTGCATTTTAAAAACAATAGAAAAAAAATGTTCTTAACATCATTTTATAATATTTTTGTTTTTTTTTTGTATTTTTAGAATTTACATTAAGTTTGTAAAATTCCTTAAGGATTTGACTAATATTTCGATAACCCTAAAAATTTAAATTCCTAAAAATTATTGGTTAACATTTTGGTATAAATGTTGGATATAGAAGTAGACTAGTATTTAAGTACCATGAGTTGACTAGAAAATTTTTAAAATTATTTTGGATGTTCACCAATTTTAATTGGAAGTATTTTCACCACAATATAAGAGTTATGAAAAATACTTTCGCCTTTTAAGATAGGTTAACCCTGTCATGACACCTATATAGATTCTTTCTATATGAATTTACTTGGACGTACAAACCTATAATAATTTTAAAATACTAGATTTATTCATGAGCGTAAATATTTTTTTTAAGCCTTAGATGGATCACCAGTAAGGAACCCATCAATACTTCTAAACCATATTCAGATTACATAATGTACCTTATCTTAGGTAAGGTGCAGTAGAGGCATTAATACCTTCTCTAGCCACGACTAGTCCTTTACCTTGAAATTTTAGATAAGACAAGTCCACCCTGGTCTCCTAGTTACTTTGAACCAAACAAATAGATGACAACTCCTTGACATCCTGCCATGCCATGTATTTACCTTGAAATTTTAGATAAGACAAGTTCACCCTGGTCTCCTAGTTACTCTGAACCAAACAAATAGGTGACAACTCTTTGACATCCTGCCATGCCATGCATGCTATGTACGATAATTAAAATGAACCTCAAGGCCTTTATTCATGCTCATTGAGACCATAAGGGATCAAAACGACCTAACCTATAAGTCATGTCTAAGTAATTGGAGATGACAATTATAAAATGTCTGAAAGAGACAATGTTTTTCACATAGATGAGTTAGTTGCTTCATATTAAGTTGTTCTATTTATCAAGTTAGAAAATCTAAATTTTTTTATCACTTAAAATAGTTATTTTGTGGTTTATTTTGATGAGTTAAATATAATAATAAGTAATAGTGCATATAAAGAGGTAAATAAAGATGATGAGAATAACCATGGATTTAACAAAAAAAGATGATGTTGGACATGACGATGATTAAAATAAAGAGAAGGACTCCGATTAAAAGGTGTTGAATTGATTTCGATGTGATATTTATTTATATAACAAAATTGGAAACATATAAAAAACTTGTTGGTGCTTTAATGCATTATATTTATATTTATTTGATAATTTTGTTATATATATATATATATTTTCTAATTTGTGTTCATTGTTTCAATCATCGCACAAGTGTTTTTGTTGTGATTGTGGGCTTACTATGAAATTATTGGCTTTGGGATTGTAACAACTAAACAAAAAAAAATTAGTGAAAAAGCCAATATAATTATAGATGGAAAGACAATTCCATTAGTATATTTGTTGATAATCTTACTAGAATCTTTGCTCATTTCTGAAACTTTTGACAAAACTTATAGAATGTTTGAGACATGCCAACAAAATCAGTGATGAAATGTGTTTTTCATAATTTAGATGCTGATGAAGTTTTTAATGAAAAATATGAGGTAAAATCGAATAAAATAGAACATGTTTATCATAATAAAGACTGCACAAAGGCCAAACCACTACATTTCATATAAATCAATCTCATTCCCATCCTATAAAACCCATCAAGGGGTATTGATTGTTGACCTTATTCCTCCTCAAAATCTTGCCTAGCAACATTGATCATACTTTTGGTGCTACATAATAATATAAATCCCAACACTTTGAAATATATGAATATGCTTAAAAATAAATTAATAATGATGTTGTAAACTAAAATGGAAAGTCTAAAATACCTTACCGGTATGTCAAAATTGGTTAGACACTAGTTTTGTGAGTGACTCATGAATTGATAAATTTAGTTGAGTTTCACGTAAATGTGCATGTAATATACATGACAAAGCTGAAACCATATGAAAGAAGAAAAAAAAATGAATTTTCAAATCTTGTCCAAAAAAATAAAGGGTAGTAAAGTGGTAGTGGTGGCTATGGTAGTGATTATAGTGATAATATTGGTGGTGATACTTTTATATTGGAAGATGATAGTTGTTATAACAATAACAAATATTTTTTTATTCAATAATAAATATTTTAAGGCTAGTTTACGCATCAACCAAAACTAAACCTTATTTCCTATTATAGAATGTATAACATGTATATATCTGAATAGAAAATTAATATAGAATTATTCCAATATTGTAATCTCTATAGTTAATGCCATGTTATGCCACATATATATAAATAGAAAAGGTTTAGTTTAAATAAATTAAGCCATTCTATTATTCTCAACTTGGCATTAGAGCCCTAAATAAATTAAAACACTTTCTCTTCTTTCTACTATGGACTTCTCATCCCAACCACAAGTTGCCTCCCTTTCTGCAACAACGGCGGTGTCTACTTCCTTTCCTACTATAACCCCTGCCTCCTCAAACACCTCTATTCTACCATGACCACAACCTACAGATAGTGGCCACACCCTCTTCAACCTAACCAATTCCTCTCTACTACAATCTTCTTCTACTGCTATTATTGTAGATTTTGTTACCAATATTATCTCCCTCTCCCACACTCCCCAAGTCATCTCTCTCAAGTTAACAAATACTAATTATCTATATTGGCAAATATAGATGAAGTCCTATCTCCTAGGCTAAGTAGTTTTCAGCTTTGTTGATGATTCAAACTATTATTCCTCTCTACTTGTTCTTACTATTGATCGTACTTCTCTTTAAGTAAATCAGTTCTTTCTTTATTGGAAAAATAGGACCAACTCATTCTAAGTGCTTTGCTGTCTTCGCTATCCATGAAAGTTCTCCATTTTGTTGTTGATTACCAAACTTCAAGTTTTGTTTGATGCACGCTTGAGTAAGCTTTAGCTTTCACATTCAATTCACTTATTATGCAACTTTATGGCTCCTTCAAAATCTTCAATAAGGTGATGAGTCGTTAACTCAGTTTATGCAAAAGGCTAAGGTCTTATTTGATGAATTAGTCACTACTGACTGGCTAACCTGTATTACTGGAGGATTTTAACTTATATGTATTTTGTGGCCTTCAATGAGAGTTTAAAGACTTAGTAACAAGTCTTGTGACCAAAATAGAGCCTCTCTTGTATGCTGATCTTTATAGTCATCTTTTAACACATGAATTCCTTCATAAAACATTCCTTTCATCTATAAGGTATGTTGTCATCAATACACCTCTGCTGCCCATCCCTAACACCCCTCATGTAACCTTCTTTTCTCACGTTAGTATCCTGTAAATTTTAGTCGTAATGAAGGCTGTTTTTATGAAGGATGGCGTCCTAATCAGTTCAACAATAAAGGGCATAAGTCTGCTGTGTCAAGACCTGATTTCTATCGGCTCCTTAGCTCCTCCAATAGTGATGGCAGGTAAGGCAACTGGAAGGGTAATTGGCAATGCAGCACGAGGTAGAATCCATACTGCTAATTGTGCTAAACATTTGGTCATACAACCTCTCATTGCCCTCAACTCCAACATCGGGGGCTATAAATAGCTGCCTAGTGTAAATCTAGTGTTGCATAATATTTCCTCAATAGGTACTGCCAGACACTGGTGCAAATCAACACGTTACACCTAACTTTGCAGGTTTGGTTGCCTCAGAACCATATCTCGGTAATGATAATTTGTATGTTGGTGATGGAAAAGGACCTTTTATATCTCATATTAGTCATACAAAAATATATACACCTCATCGTTCTTTCACTTTGTCTAATGTTCTTTATGTTTCTACAATTAGGAAATGTTTGCTTTTTATTTAGAAATTTTATCTTGATAACAATGTTTATTTTGAATTTCACCATTTTATATTTTATATCAAGGATCTCAACATTAATGAAATCCTTCTCTTATGTCAGACTCAAGATAGTCTCTACATTTTGTCCAGCTCTTCTTCCATCACGTCAATTTCTTAAGCCTAATGGTTTCCCTGCATTTTTACCTCTGCTGATTTATAGCATCATCGACTAGGTTATCTTACCCCTCGTATTTTTTAATTGTTAGTCTTTAAAAATAAGATTATTTATAACAACAAACTTTTTAATCTTTAATGTCAAAGTTGTTCACTAGAAAAATCATCGTGTTTGTCTTTAGAACCTACGGGTCACAAAACCTCTGCTCCACTTGAGTTAAATTTTAGTGATGTATGGGGTTTTACTCCCTATTTTTTTCATATGGCTATCATTATTTTGTTATCTTTGTTGATGCATATATAAAATATATATGATATTATCCTCTTATTGCCAAGTTTGATATTTATTTCATTTTTCACCAATTCTAGACTCTCGTTGAGCATCAATTTTCATTATAAATAAAATCTGTTCAAACTGTCTATTTTTTTTTAAACCATTGATATTCAACATTGTTTGGTTTGCCCTCACACTTATGAATAAAATGGTACAATAGAACGTTGTAATAGGCATATTGTGGAAACAAGACATACTCTTCTAGGGCAAGGCAAAACACCTTTACTATTTCAGAATTTTACCTTTGAAACCTCAGTTTATCTTATAAATCACATGCCTAATCCTGTTCTTACAAATACATCTTTGTTTGATTGTTTGTTTTTTCAATCTCTTAATTATCATTTTTTGCATACTTTTTGGTGTTTTTGCTTTTTTGTTTTCAGTCCTTATAACAATTATAAATTGGATTTTCATTCCTCTCTATGTGTGTTTCTTGGTTACAACTGATCGCACCTTGGTTATCAGTGTTTTGATATTGCATCTCAACGCATTTATATCTCTCGTCATGCTTGTTTTCATGAACATGAGTTTTTATTTAATAATTCTAAACAGATTGCAAATGTTTCCTCCACTGCCCCCACCTAAACTACCACTACTGTTCTTCTATATCTACTTTATTCAACATTGTTCCTCACTCATAGAACCCTTCTACAACAAATAGCCCACTTGTCATAGCATCCACCCCTCCCTTACCCATCATCACATGTTTATCTAATCATTATGCTTCAGATACAGCTTGAAATTAGTCTCCCCCACCTTCCACTTTGACCCCTTTGCTAGTGTTGGGACAACCTCTGGTTCTTCCTCTACTCCTCCTCATTTGGTCAGTGCCCAAGTTGCCATTAATTTTGCCTTTATTGGCAGTCCTATTTTTGCTGCTAGTCTTTTATTTATAAAAAATTCTCCCTCAGCCCTTTGGTTGGCTTGGATCTTATGGTTGATTTCTTTTCCTATTTGATGTAGCAGGACATCTTATGGTCTTCTTCTTTTACGTCACCACCTTTGATCAGCAGATACCCTATAGTTCTTCAATTATAGCAGTCAAAAATAGCCAATTTGATTGCTTTCATTATCGTTATTACTGCTTCCCCTCGGGTACTACACTCTCCCTTTTTAGAACCTTTTGTTTTCTCTAATGCTAACAGGTATGTCGTTTGGTATGATGTTATATATGATGAGATCAAGGCTTTGCGCTTTAATCACACTTGGTTTTTTATTCCCTTTCATCCTTTAAGTTTTTTATTCCTTTTCATCCTTTAATGAATGTTGTTGGTAGCAGATGGATATATCAAATCAAGTATGGTGCTAATGGCAGCATTAAGTGTTATAAAACATGCCTCGTTGCTAGAGGTTTTACCCAGCATGAAGACATTGATTGTTCTGAAAACTTTAGCCCAGTTATTAAGTAGGCCACTGTTCGATTAGTCTTCTCCATTGAGGTTTCACGCAATTGAAAGATTCATAATGCTTTTCTCAATGTTATTTTTACTAAAGAGGTCTACATGAAACAACTTTCAGGTTTTATTGACTCTACTCTTCTATCTTATGTGTGCAGATTGCACAAGTTATTATATAGTTTAAAACAAGCATTAAGGTCATGAAACACTCGTTTAAGTGATTGTTTTCTCTTCATTAGTTTTCTTGCATCCAAGGTTGACACCTCTTTGTTTATCTTGTCTGATGACACTAATATCTTTTATCTTCTAGTGTATGTTGATTATATCTTGCTTATAGGGAGCAACTTTGCTATACTCAATTGCCTAATACAATTACTAAGCTTTGAATTCAAGCTTCGTGACTTAGACGCAATTCACTACTTTCTAGGTATTAAAGTTTAGTTCACATATTTGGGTTTGATGCTTCTTCAACACAAATATATTCTTAACATCCTTACTCAAGTTGGTATGACTTCTTATAAACCTGTTGACACTCTAGCCTCTCCTTTAACAGTTACTATATTACTGGATACTTCATTCTCTAATCCTACACGGTTTCATCAAATCGTGGGTGCTCTTCAGTATCTTTTCTTCACCTGCTCATATATCTATTTTGTTGTTATTAGAGTTTGTCAGTTTATACATGCTCTTACTAACTTTTATTGAGCCGTTATTAAGTGTATTTTACACTACCTTAAAGGTATGACATCTTACAGTTTTCATATCACTCGCGACTCCTCTTTTGCTCTCGATGGTTTTATAGATGCAAATTGGGTTGGTAGTATTGATGATTACAAGTCTATGTGTGGCTACCTTGTCTTCTTTGGTTAGACGATGATTTCATAGAAATCCAGTAAGGAACACATAATTTCTTGCTCCTCTATTGAGACTGAGTATAAAGCCTTAATAGACGGTATTGCTGAGGTCATTTGGCTTCAACATTTGTTAACAGATATGCAGGTTTCCTCTGTCTCTGCTCCTACCATTTGGTGTGATAACCTTGGCGTGACCTATCTCTTCGCGAACACTATTTTCCATGCTCATACTAAACATGTAGAGGTAGATTATCACTTTATCCGCGACTGAGTTGCGAAGAAAGAGATTCAGATTCTTTTTATCCCCTCTCATGATCAACTTGTCGATATCTTCACCAAACCACTTTTTGTTGCATCCTTTACTATTTTTTTATTCAAGTTTCAGGTCGATACTCCACTCTCAGCTTGAGGGGTCATATTATAGAATGTATAACATGTATATATCTGAATAGAAAATTAATGGAGGATTATTTCAATGTTGTAATTTCTATAATTACTATTGTGTTCTGCCATATATAAATAAATAGAAAAGGTTGGCTAAGGCACAACCTAAACTATTTTATTCTTCTTAACTTTCCCAAATGATTTTAGGGATGCAAGATTGTAAAATAATTTGAAACAAGTACCTTACAAAATACAACCAACTAATTATAACAATATCATTTTTATTGAAAAATTAAAACAATAGCAATAAAATGATAAAAGAGTCTTAAAACTTTTCAAAAAGGTGAATAAGTGTTTGACAATAACAATAACAATAACAATATTAACAATAATAAATATTGTTATATATTTATTATTATATTATAATAACCGGAGGCATATTAAAGTTTTGATGATGATACTATCAGTTTTATTAGAAAGATCTTGATAGATGAATCTAAAAATACTAAAAACGATTATAATTGGTAAATAAGATGAATTACTTTAATCATCATTTGTAACTTTTATTACTATCATTTGTTTTGTTTCATCAAATTTTTTCTAATTATATTGATAATATTATTATTAGAGTTTCAATATATTTCTAAAATTTTAGTATTTTCTGTTGAAATAAAACTCAATTTAGAAGGTCAAGGAAGGCAACCACCAGCTGTCACCGCCCAACCGTCCAGCCGCCAGCCGTTTTCACATCGTCGGGTACAGACGCC
>NW_011499895.1:412895-413093 GCF_000495115.2 Populus euphratica
AAAAGAATATTCCTTGGAATATTCCCGGTTCAACCCAGCAAACCACCCGAATTGGTTTTTGGATCGGTTCGCCCCATTTTTGACCCGTTTTCTACAAAGTTAGACTGGTTTACTACTATTTAGACCATTTCGGATCCATCTACGGTGTCAGTTTTGCCAAATTCAACTCCCAAAAGGTGATATAGTCATTTAAAGAGC
>NW_011499895.1:413586-413735 GCF_000495115.2 Populus euphratica
GACAATTGAGCATGCCTTACAAGCAAAGTTGTCTCTCAAAGACAGATATGAGCAAGAGGAGACTTCAACAAGTGGATACACCACATGAGGAGAATTTCAACGATTTCAAGGCAGAGGTTCTTGGAATACAGGTTTTAGAGGAAAAGGTG
>NW_011499895.1:414777-415019 GCF_000495115.2 Populus euphratica
CTGTGAGAGTTGTGTCCTCAGCAAACATCACAGATCCAGTTTTGCCAAAGAAGTCAACTGGAAAGTAAACAAGCTACTAGAGTTAATACACACAAATGTGTGTGGTCCTATAAAGCCTATGTCAACTGGATAAAATAGGTACTTCCTCACTTTTATTGATGATTTTAGCAGAAAGATATGGGTATATTTTTTGAAGAGGAAGTCAGAAGTGTTCAATTATTTTAAAGATTTTAAAGCAATTA
>NW_011499895.1:415766-432173 GCF_000495115.2 Populus euphratica
GCCAACCGACCAGCCACCGGCCGCCGGCCGCTTTCACACCGTCGGCCAAAAACCGCCTTCACACTTGAAGGTTGAATTTTCTTGTTTTGATTTCGTGTATAAATAGATAGCTAAGCTTATGCAATTATGTGTGGAGAGATTGAGAGAAACACTAGAGAGAAAGAGAGAAAGAAAGAGCGGTTGTTATTGTAAGATTTTTATTGTTGTAAGCTTGTTATTCTTGAAATAAAACAGTATGTTTTATCCCCTTCGAGTATTGTAAGCTTGTTATTCTTGAAATAAAACAATATGTTTTATCCCCTTCGAGTGTTTCAAAGCCATCACAAGTGGTTTCTCCCACCAACATTTTCATCTATAATTGTTCGTGTTATTGTGAGAATATTTTTATTCGGACTTGCATATGGTACACAAAATCTGTAAAATCGTGTAAAAATAAAAGAGAAGGGAGAATTATGAGTGGACTGAGCGCTGGCGGAAGGTTCTGTTGGGCTCGCTGCCTGACAGCAGGTCTCGTTGCTAGACAGCAGGTGCGCCAGGACCTGCTGTTTTTTTTTTTCTAAGTTTTTTTTTATGTTCTATCACTTACAATCTTTAATTACACGTATTGTAATTATTGAAGGAGCTGTTAAAACATTTCACCAAGAAAATAAACTTCCATATCTGCAAAAAGGACGCTAATCAATATTCCTAACTGATTCGTGTATTTTCATAAGTTTCATCTGGTATGATCTGGTTGTTAATTACTGTAATCTGTTTTGATTGATTAAAAAACGTTTCTGAAGGACAAATGTTCAGATTCTGACATTTTTAACGTTGATTTCAAGCTTTCTAATCAAGTTTCATGGGCACTGAACTTCGGATTATTTGCCCTTATTTCACCCATCTGTCGAACATACCTGTTCATGTTCTTTACTATGGTTAGACCTTGTTAGATTTCCTACAGGAGCAAATCTAATCTATACCCGTAAAACTCCAAATGAAAAGGATAAACAAAAAACATTTTCTCTTGGATCCCATTTGAAATTTATTAGGGCATGAGCTAATGCATGATCTCAGCACTTAAATATTTGACCACACGCGAGCTAACACACGTTTGGGAACCCAACTATCCAAACTTGAGCTAGCTTGATAAAAGAAGAAATAAATGAATAAAAAGAAGTCTTTGATGGAATGCTTGAACCCCACATGCAATAATGGTGTTTTCTCCTATACTCAAACAGTGCAACACCCCAGGCCTCAAGGGTCAGGAGACCTAATTATATGATCTACTTCGTTGCTTGCACTGTACATAAACTCTTCATCCAGATGAGATCTGCCCATGATTTCCGAGATGTGTTTCCTCACTCTCTCTGGTTATATATTATATCGACGTGCACACTTGTGCCCTAGTTAATGTGAATGCAAGCGTGAAAACTCACTCCTGATCTGCAAGAAGAGCACAGACACACTGTGCTCCTTGATTAGCAACCATTGGACGTGCCATGTATGCTGTCAAATATGAGATATGCAGAGATTAAGACAGGAAAATAGTAACAAATTCCAATCTGTATATGTTCTCCTTTCATTTGTCCTATCCATTAATGCCATCCTCTGATGATTTTGACTTGCTTTTTTGGTTTTAGGTTGGAGTAGACAAGAACCAGATCTATTGGCTTGAGTTAAAAGTTCGAGGCTGTTTATGAGCGGTGGGCTGGGATGGGAAAGAAGGGTCTTGGCAAGTGGGCACCGGATCTTTGAAAAAGATCGCTTTATTTCTTTAGGCGTGACTTCAGTGTTCCAACCTCCCAACGGCTACGGCGCCGGACTTTGACCAAAATATATAATCTTGCACTTGGAGAATGCCAGTTTTCAATTCGAGCAGTTGTGCTTGAAGAGAGCTATCTTTATAAGCATTGTCATTTCAAACTTAAAAAATTCCGATTTAATATTTTATTTCACTTAAATTTTAAATTAAATTACATGAAAATTATAATAATATAACATTATAAATAAATAAATTTTAAAAAATAAAAAATAAAAAAATGTTAAATTAACTTAGCCAACTCGTTAAAATCATAATATGAATTATAAACTCTAATTAGATGAATTAATTTTTTATTTTATTATATAATAATAATAAATAAAATTTATTTATTATAAATTCAATAATAAAAGATAAAATTAAATAAAAACTAATACATTAAATAATAAAATTAAAAAAATAATAAAAAAAGAGAAACCCAAATGAGCCAGTTTTTTTAGAATCTAAAGCATGATCTTTAGACACCCACCCGTGCATCAGCCAACTCATCTATAGCACAAAATTATTAATAAATATATTAGTTTTTTTTGTTTTTCTATTTATATAAATAATTAAACCAGCTGCATATTTTTTAATCGTGTGAAATTGTGTTTATAATTATATAATTTGGTAAATCTACATGAGAGCTCTTTCCTAATATGTTACGCAAGCCATTTGCGCCATAATTATAATTCTAATTCTAATCTCTAACAGCCTCCTGTAGGATCCTACCTCACACCTGACACGATGGGCCAGAGAGTCGGTAAAGGATGAGTTTTAATCTGCCCCTTGAAGTGTTTCAATTTTCTGGTTTGTATCAATTAACTCCTCAACTTTAATTATAGTTTCAATTCCTCCTATATTTCCATGAAAAATATATGTAAATTTTATTTTTTCTCCTTGAATTTTAGAAAAAAATATTTAAACATCTCATAAAATTATAAAAAAAAACTAAAAGAATAAATAGACAGAAAAAATAAAAATAAAAAAAGAACATTTTTTAGGTAAAAAAATGATAGAAATATTTTTCTTTATTTGTTTATTTATAAAATAACTATATATTAATTATTTGAGAATCTAAGAATAAGATTATGCTAAAAAAAATAAAAAATATTTTTTTTATCAACACCATTAATTAATCTTAGATGGATAGAATGATAACTCAAAACACAAAATAAATTTAAAATCTTATATGGATAGAATGATAACTCAAGGACATGACAAATTCCTTATCGTCTAGAGTGTGAATTTTCACAAACGTTAAAACTCGATTAAACATATATATGTACGTAGGTGTTCTTAGATTATATAATCAAATAAGAAAATAAGCGACATGATGATGAAGGAATGACAAGACATACGGGCGAAAATAGTGAAAGCTTTCAGAAAAAAAAAAAAGTTGAGGAAAAGAATTATTCATTTAAAACTTGATTTTTCTTTAATTATAATATTGATGAAGGATAAGATGATATTATTATTGATAGTTATTGAGAATTTCCTAACAAACAACAAACTAACTAGCTTGTTTTTTTATCATAATTATTTTATAAAAAATATAATTTTTTATCAATTAATTTTCTTATTACTTGTAACCCAATTAAACTAAAAATAATCATCATTAATCATTTGTATCTTTTTAAGAAATTGTTTTGCAATCATATAATATTTATTTTTATTTTTTTATTTGAGATATAGTTGACATGGGACTGCAACGGGATCGGGTTAAAGTAAAAAAACTTAATATGACTTGGTTGATTTGATAAGATTCAGTTAAAAATTTAATTTTAACTCATTAATTTTTATTTTTTTTAGTAAAATGATATAATTTTAATATTTTTTAATAAAAAATAATCTAAATAATTTAATAATCTAATTAAAACCAAATAATTCCAATCAAAATCTCAAACCTGAGTATTACAGTAGACCGGATCTAAAAATTATTAATTGGGGTATGAAAATCCATCTCTATCCCGATCCAGCTAAAGGACGTCCAACTAAGCAACAAATATATCATATCAAAATACAAAAAAGGCAAAAAGAGAGAGAGATCTTTCGCAATGATGATGGGGTTTTTTCTTAGCCAATGGAGCTCTTTGAAACAGCAAAGAAAAACAACAGGTCACCTTTCCATGTCGATTACTATATTTATTTATTGACAGATTTCAAAAGGGACAAAATCTATACTGTGCTGTAGTGTATACCCGCTTTGATATTTGGATGAGGGTAGCCCACGTACCACCTACTAATCTAGAGAAAAAAACAATAATCTTTTTTTTTTCTTTCTCTATACTTGACTATGATGATTCACAGTCTTGGATTTTGTAAGTGTAAAATGTTAGAGAACACAGCTGCTACGGTATAGTCGGTGAAAATACTGATTTGAAAAACTTGATTGTTTAGTGGAATGTAATTTTTTTAATTTTTTTTAATTGATTTTTTTTTTAAGTTTATCAAACATATATATTTTTAATTTTTTTTAATTGATTTTTTTTAAAGTTTATCAAACATATATATATAACATTTGAATGTAATTATTTTGACAACTTATAATAAAAGAATGAGATATAAAAAGTTTAATTGTGGAAAAAAATTATTATTATATATATGTATATAGCTTATTTTATAAAATATAAATATAAATATTTTAAAATTTAAGTAAATTTCATTTTTAAAACCTCAAAATAATTTTTTTAAATTAATGAAAAAAACAAATTAGTTAATATCATTAACTAATAGTTTATTTTATATAAGGTTGTCGAAAAAGAAAGATATCTCGAAGGTGTATTTATATGTGGTTTATTTTTTGTGTTAAAGAAAAGAAAATTGTTTTTCATAATTAAAAAAATAAAAACACTTTCTTAATAGAAAATAGTTTTTTTTCTTTTGATTGGAAACTATTTTTTTAGAAAATAATCTTTTAGAGTTCACTAAACATTGAAAAATTTGAAAACTACTTTTTAGAAAAATAATTTTTTTAAAACAAACCAGTCCAAAGTTAACTATTATGGGCCAACAAGAAGAGAGTAGACCTTGCATGCTCATTCCTTGCTTGCAATTCTAGTTTGGGCCTTAAATTTACTTTATTAAAGCTATTAACAATTATCCATGTAGATATACAACATGACCAAAAGGTTAAAAGCATGAGTCCAAAAATGATTGAAGGAAAATTAAAGAATACATGAGATGCTCGCACTAAAATATAAAAACAAGTTTATACTAAAGGATTAATAAAAATCACTTTAAATTGGCTCTGTTGGATCTATTTTATTATCCTCTTCATAATCACTTTTTATATTTATCACATTTATATCCATTCCTAGTGAAAAATCCTAAACAACTAATCTTAAGTTAGCATAAAATATTTATGCTTGTAATTCCTAATTTTATTCTTGTTTCCCTCTAACTATGTACATAAGATCATTAATCCATTGGTCAAGGGAAGTTATAGTTGACCAAAAAATATGATGTATGGTTTATTTGTGATGAATTCATTAGTACTATTATCCCATTTAAATAAATAATTAAGAAAGAAGCTGTGGTTGATATATAGAAATGTGTCAACTCAGGATCCTTAAAGATCGACATGATATATAATGAAAAACATTATAAGAAAATGACCATACATAAGAGGTAAATTTGTAGATTTTGAACAAGATATTTTGAAGCATAAAAGTGAGAATATTGATTTTTTTTTAAGTCATTATGTTAGGTATAAACCAAATTATAAGTCTATAAAATTCATTATTTGGACTACTATGGGGTAGAATGGCTCTATTGGTCACCTTAAAAAGAACTTGATTTGAAAAAGATTAGTTGATTGAGAACTCGTAAATATTGCTTCGTTGTTATAGCCACATAGTATCTCATATTGCTTATTAGGTGGAAACATCATATCTATGCCTATATGACATTATTTTTTAAAGGCATGTTCCTTACGAAGAGAAAGCATTAGGTAGAGGGCGACATCTTTCAAAGTGATGGTTATGTCTCTCTTGTTCACCATGTTTGATACCTAAAAAAGCTTTACATTTGTTTTTGATGTAGAAGAATAAAATTATCTCACCATGTCTATAAAAACTTCTTTACTTTTATTTCCCACAAATGAGTTTCATTGTGCATGGATCATCAACTCTTTAACATTTGAAAACATTCTTAACTCATTAAAATTAAATTAGCATCCATGAAAAATCTTATAAAATATTTTAGGAAAATATCTCTCACATGAGTTATGATTCACAAAAACAAAAACAAAAAAAACTTAGATAATGAGAGCTATCCTTAAGAGAGATTTAACGAATATTAAATGGAATATCATTTATAGGTGAGATAGAAAAGTGTAAGGATTCATCATGTGATAAAGAAATAGTTTGAGAAAAGTAAATTACCTTATAATTTAAAAGGTAAAATTATATCTACTTCTATGAGGCATTTTTGAATTTGAAAAGATAAAGTGTTTGGTGAGAGGATGGGTGTTTTGTGAAAGGAAAGAGAGATAATAGAAATATTATTGCATAAAAAGGAATGACCAAAAGCTTTCTTGTATATTTAGGTGCAGAATTTTTGTATAACACCATCTATTAAAAAAAAGAAAATAGTGTCATATTATGGAATAAATGAATATGGATTTTCTTGTTGGAATAGGAGATGTCAATTGAAGATAATGACAAGATAATTCAATGCATCTCTACACTATAGAGAGTTAAGTCTATGTTATACACAAGCCATTTAATTTAATTGCAAGATCATTTAAAGTTCATTTTTTTAATGTAGGCCACATATTCTTTACTAAAAAAAAATTTATTTTCTACCAATTTTATCTTATGTTTGGCCAAAGAGGAACAAGTCCAATAGTTTATCTCTTTTTAATTAAACTCTCTTCGATTAGTCAAATCTTTAATGATCCAAATATCTATCTCTTTTCTAAAGGATCAAAATGAGATTTTCCTTCCAACTTTTCTCATTTTCATAAACTTATGTATACATGTACACATTAATTAATACTTTTCATGAAAGCATACAAGAAAATTTATGTAAAGAATATCAAATATTCATATATACATGTTACATTATGCATCATACTTTTATATGGCAACCTAAGCATGAAACATGAAATATTGAAATATAATTTAAGAAGGATTGTCATACCTAGTTCAAGCTGAAGAGCACAAAATTGATCTTCACTTAATGACTTTATAAAAATATCCACGAATTGCTTTTTAGTGATCACAAACTTATGAGTAAAATCACCTTTATAAATATGATTATAAATAAAATGATATTTAATTTTAATATGCTTTGTCCTCGAGGGTAGAATATGATTTTTTTGTCAAATTGATAGCATTAGTGGTATTAAAATAAATTGGAATATGGTCTAATTTAAGATCAAAATCTATAAGGGTTTACTTCATCCATAGTATTTGAGCACAAAATGATCTAATGACAATATATTCAGCTTTTGCAGTGGAAGCTACCATTAAATTTTCTTTATACTAGACCATGAAACTACTAAGGCATATCCTAAGAATTGAAAAGTTCCCCTAGTGCTTTTCTTATCGTTTATGCAACCAGCAAAATCAAAATTCAAATAAATAGTTAAGTCAAAATTATCCATTTGATGATGCCAAAGATCCAAAATCCCCGGCAACGGCGCCAAAATTTGTTGCGATGTCGCGGTCGCACAAATTAATTACCCTAGCTTAAAACACACAAGATAGTATAGAGCAAGCAAGGGATCGATCCCACGAGGAAGATTTAGTTTAGATTTTTATGCTATACGTTATGCAATTGGGGGGTTTTGATTTGTGATAATCTAAACTATGGAAGAAATTAAACTAGTGAACACAATCAATTAAAACTGAAATTTATCAAGAAAACAAACCTTGGTCACAAGCACACATCCACCTACAGAAATCAGAACCGATCCTTGAAACGAAACTCCAGTTTATATTCTGAATTTTTATCTTTTCTTAACTTTGGTTAATTAACGGATCCGCCGTATAACTAGCCCTAACCAACAAATAATCACAGTGTCCGCACTAATGATTTAATCTAATGGCAGCCTTAAGATCTAGATAAATTCATTAATCTTAACAACCAAGTTGTCTGCTTGTGTTGCTTTGATCGAATGTTTTCCCTAAGTTTAATAACGTAGTTCCGCCACAATTATCAAGCTTAGTTGCTTCACAAGTTTATATACCCTAACTCCGGTTTTGATACCAAACTTAGCAATAGATTGTTCACAATAATAACTTAGAGTCCGCTCTAGCAATTATCAACAACAATCATAGAAAACATGCATAGGAAAACAATCATACTCATTCATAATACAAACTGAAAATAAATGAAGAATAAATCTCACAGTTCTTGAAATCTGAAAGTTTCTGCGTCCTTGCAACCAAGAAAAGAGCTTAGCCTTGCATATCTATTGAACAACTACTCCTAAAGATAAAAGAAAGCATTATTTCTAGTATGTAGAGAGGAGAGTTTGTGTTTCTTCACTTCTAGTTGCTACCACCTTTCTTTGATTCTATTGCACTCCCTCCTCCTCTTTCTTGGCTCTCTTGATGTCTATATATAGGCTTCAATGGCAGCTCCTCTTGCTTCTTTATCAACAATGGTGGCTGCCAAACTTGCCAAACTTTGACATTAGTAGTCACCACAAACAACCCACCATTGTAGCCTCCTTCTTTGACAATGGCAGCATTCCAACTTGCAGCTGGTTTGTGGTTGGTGATTTGAGGTTGGTGGATTGAGGTTGGTGGCTACTTTTCTTGACCTTCTAGATTGATTTACTAGAGGGGCTAAATTGCTGAAATTATAACTTGGATGATAGTTTAGAAGCTTCGAAACATAATTTGGACTCATTTCTTCACGAAACCTGATTGCTGGCAGAATTCAGTTGTCATCTTTGAAAAATCATATCGCCCTCATCTGACATCGTTTTTGGCTGAAAATTGGAGCGTTTCTAGACCTTTGAGTCATGAATCCAACAAAATTGAGTTTGCATCAATTGGACTTCTATAGCTCCAGATATGGAATTTTGAATGGACAAAGGTCAACAGTGGCAGAATACGAGATTTGACTTTGAAGGATGTGATTTCCATGATCTTCCTCTTTGTATTTTTCTTGCATTACATTTCCAGAAAGGTATGGATGTTAGCTTTTTAGAGCCACTGGAATCACTTCATTTTGATCTCTAGAACTCACACTCTGCACAAAACATCGACTGAACGTCAAATCTGCCAATTATCTCCAATTTACTCCTTTTTGCATTTTTCATCAATATAATATCAAGTTTACTAGTCATTATATAAACCAGCTGACCTATAATATATACCTTGATAGCCTACCATTTTACCTTGCTCATCTTTGTTTAGTTTGGTGGTCGAGCTCATCGAGGTAGGATTTGAGCTTATAAACTCAAAATCAGATTTTTAAAGTAGTTTCTTGGTTTATTTTGTGTGATTCATGAATATACAACCTTTTCCTTACTTGATTTGTAGTACAAGGAAATAGGTCATCTCTCCTATCATACTCATCTTAAATTATTTATGCATATAATTTTTAAATTATTTGCATAAGGATTTATTTGTAACACTAAATAGAATATCACCAATATAAATTTGCATAATAATTAAATCATCTTATGTGTATTTCATAAATAATATTGGAATTTGTTTTTCTAATGTTAAAGCCTTTAAAATAAATTGCTTAGTATCTCATACCAAGCTTTAGAAATTTTCTTAAAGCCATACAAAACCTTTTTAAGTTTAAAAATGTGATTTAGAAAATCTTGGCTTTCAAAATTAGGAAGTTGTTTAACATAAACTTCTTATTAAATGTAACTATTTAAAAAATGCATTTTTTTTACATTCATTTGAAAAATTTTGAAATTGTTAAAACATGCAAACATAAGCAACATATAAATTGAATCTATTTTAACTATAGAGGTATAAGTCTTAAAATCTTTGTCTTTTTCTTGCTTATAGTCTAGGGCAACCAAACGAGCTTTCTTTCAGATAACTTCTTTTGATTCATCAAGTTTATTGTGGAAAACCTATTTGGTTTTAATAATAGAATGACCTTTAGGCCTACGAATGATTAGTACTTAAAAGTGCATTTTTATCATGGTTTTATATCATCATTTTACACTTGAAGTATCAATAACTCCTTAACTAAAATATGTTTTATAATAATGTATCTAATAATATAAGATACCTATAATTTATGGTAAATGTCTATTTTTAATGCAGATCTATCACATAAATGAAAGGATTGATTGATGACTTAAAGAACTTAAATTGCATGGATAAAGAGATGGTCAAACTTAGAGAAGAGATGTCGGTGCAATCCAAACCGGAACACTGTTCGGTAATTGGGCCATATCTGGAGCTACAGATCTCAGATTTAGGTCAAATTTATATGGATAGAAAGGTAAGACACATGCCTACAACTTTCATATGGAGCCCAAGATCTAAAAAGGCCATTATCAAGTCCAAATTGTAGCAACAACAAAGAAGCCCGAATCTGTCTTCCAGCCCGAGCACTGTTCGGTATTTTGGCCATATCTGGAGTTCTAGAAGTCCAAATGAGCTGAAGTTTTTACACAAGAAAGCTGAGACAATTGCCTACAACTTTCATGTTTGCAACTGGCTCCAATTTTGACGTTATCAATGACGTTTTGGGCAGACAAGAGAAGATAAGGATTGTCACCAAGTCAAAAGTTGGTCACCCACTTATCAATTAGTCATCAAATCAATAGTTCCCATTTTTGGCCTATAAAAGGAGGCATTTGCCATGCATTTAGGCATCTTGGTTTCCAGATCAAGATCATGCTCTTCCTTTCTCTCTTTGTATTTTTTATGCTTTGTTTTCATTAATATTAAGTTTATGCCTTTCATTTCCTTTCCTTTACTTAGTTAACTTTTATGTTCTTATTTTGTTTATCTATTTTGCTTTCTTTCATTATGTCTAGCTAAGTTAATTATGTCAAGGTGAAAAGGTTACACTAATGGTGTAAGAATAAGTATAATGTAAACTTAATATGGACTTTAATGTTTGATACTAACATGTTTTATATTTGTTATCTTGTTCACTCTTTAATACTTTGCTTGTTAAATGACTAATCTTGATTTATGTTGTATAACACTTGGTACAACAAATGCTTGGCACTTTCATAGCCCATAATGTATGGTATAACCGACACCTGAGCTATGAAAGGAACTTGATTTATTGTTAACATAAGTTATAATCATGAATGCTTGACGAGATTTACAAGTATTAGCATTAATTGAATAAGATGACTAATGTAATCATGTTAACAATATATAATCTGATTGGAACCTCCTTTGTGTGTGGTTTCCAATTCAATAATAAGAGTTTATACTATACTTGTTTGATATACCATTAGTGGAACCTCTAACCTTGACATTTGTTATTATCATTGTTTAATCGTTACATTAATATTCCATCTCAAAGTTCTCATCTTCTTCTTCTTCTTCTCCTTCTTTTTCTTTATTATTATTATTATTATTATTATTATTATTATTATTATTAGTACTACTACTACTACTACTACTACTACTACTACTACTACTACTACTACTACTACTACTACTACTACTACTACTACTACTACTACTACTACTACTACTACTACTACTACTACTACTACTACTACTACTACTACTACTACTACTACTACTAGTCAATCAATTGTTCAGCAGTAGTAGCAGAGATTATGATTTGTCGTGCAGAAGATGTTAGAAATTCCTGTTCCACAGCATGATCAAGAAAAGACAACAACTTATCATAATAATCGTTAACATTTAACAAACCTATGGGTTTATGATGAATGTGCAGTTGACCCCAAGAGGAAATATGAAAGATCTCTTCCAATGTGCCTAGACCACCTGTTAAAGCAATGAAGGCATCAGCATGGTTAAACATTGCATTCATTCGAGCTGACATTGTGGAGACTTGAAGTTCCTCTCCAATTGTTTTTCCAATGATGTCCCCTTGTGCCAAAGCTTCAGGGACGACCCCCAAAACTTGACTACCTCTTAAAAATGCAGCTATTGACACACCTCCTATTAACCCAGGACTGCCTCCCCCATATACTAAATGAATCTTTCTCTCAGCTAGCACCTGACCAAGATGATTTGCTGATTCTAAAAACTCCTTTTCTTTCCCAAGACTAAATCCACCAAAAACACAAATATTTCTTATTTGATGACTTGAGGAACTTGCCATTTTTACACACTTCTGTATTTGTTGAATGTATGGGTTGAGTAGAAATGAAAGGAAGGAATAGAGGGTTTTATAGATGAGAAATGAGAAAGGCAATCATAACACCTATATGTAGGCCAGCTGGAGTCTCACACTCTCTCAATATCTTTTTATTTATTTATTTATTTACTTTTAAAAAAAAGCATGTGTATGTACATGTAGTTGTGATTGTGACTCACATCTTCCCTTGGTTTTACGTCCAAGAACGGCTTAAACGCCCTCTATGGGTCGGGGATAGGCTTCCCATCCAGTTTTCTTAAAAACTGGCAAACAAGGTCTTTTTTAGTCAGATTCCCAAGACTAAGTCGATCATGTTCTTTATGAAATAGTGGCCATAAATCATGAATTACACGATGCACATCTCCACTAGGATGCGTCTCAAGAGTCAATAGATCGGGGATAGGCTTCCCATCCAGTTTTCTTAAAAACTGGCAAACAAGGTCTTTTTTAGTCAGATTCCCAAGACTAAGTCGATCAAGTTCTTTATGAAAGAGTGGCCATAAATCATGAATTACACGATGCACATCTCCACTAGGATGCGTCTCAAGAGTCAATATAAGATTATCTAAAGACTCCTTACTCAGGCCATCCTTAATGAATTGTATTTTATCTTCACGGTTTATAGATACCATTCCTAAAGAACAACATTGTGTATTACAAGTCCATCTAGCACATCGATGACAGACTTTCAGTCGTTTTGCACGACGTTTCTTTGTAAAAGTGCTTTTACCTGTTCCAGGCATGTGTGAAATGAAGAAGTTAGAGGACTCACCTGATAATCGGACCTTTACTTCAATCAACCAGCGAATATCTTTCGGAATTCCATGATTCATTAACAACCTCAATCTTGCACATCTAGCACAGTAAATTTTTGTAATCGCATTTTGAGGCAGAGCGGGAAATAACATTTTCAATTTTTCAAGATTAGTGTCCATTATCAAATGAGAATTGGAGGAGAGATTCAAAGAATTGCACAAATATATACACAGATATCAGTTATTATGGGAAACTGAAAGAACCGACTTAAGTCACGGAGTACCGTTGTTCGCCATTTGACCGGGGTGAGAGAAACTAGCAAAAATCACAAAAACAATGTGAGAAAAACAAAATAATCAACCTTTATCTACAAGATCATTCAAACCAGTTGATTCATTTTCACTAGGAAAATTATAAAAGTAAGCTTTCAAACGATGTCCATTTTCCTTAAAATCATTGTCATTCATTGAATTCTCAATATCACAGGCCCCATAAGGATTGCTCCATCTTAATCTTAGCTCTTTAGGGAATGCATAGAGTTGAGAATTATACAACAAGACTTTTTGACCAGTATCAATCTTTTGACAATTTTCACAAATTTTGCAGAATGCATGCGTGTCCTTGAACATGGTGGGCCAATAAAATCCATTTTGAAAGATTTTTGTAGCTGTATTTTTTGACGAGAAATAACTTCCACATGCTTCATAATGACAGTTTAATGACACTACTTACCTCATTGTCGGGAATGAATCTTTGAAATATTTGATCAGGACAATATTTGAATAAGTTAGGGTCATCACAATAAAAATTCTTCACTTCGTTCAAAAACTTTTCTTTATCTTGATTCCTCCAATCAGCTGGCAAATCTCCTAAAGTAAGAAAATTAATATTTTTATCATACCAAGGCATTGGACTAAGAGAAAGTAAGGATTCGTTAGGAAAGTAATCATCGATTGGTGTGATGTCAGATGTCGAATCTGTTATCACTGTTGACAAAACAATCGCATCAACATTTTCGGTGCTTGTTTCATCCGTGATTTCTTCCTTAGAATAAATCATTTGCAAATCTTCAGATTCATCTAACTTATTTTTACTTAAAGTAGATTCAAGTTGATCATAAACTAATTCGTTAATTTGATCTACTTCTTGTAAATCATTATCATCTCCAGGTTGCTTGCAAATGTTGAAAATATTCATCTCCAATATCATGTTTCCAAATGATAGCTTCATCAGTCCATTCCTACAATTAATCAATGCGTTAGAGGTTGCAAGAAACGGACATCCTAAAATAACAGGAAATGAATTACATGCTTCAACAGGTTCTGTGTCCAAGACAATAAAATCCACAGGATAAATGAATTTATCGACTTGTACTAACACATCTTCAATTATTCCTCTAGGCACTTTTACAGATCTATCGGCAAGTAAAAGAGATATAGAAGTTGGTTTTAACTCACCTAGATTGAGACTTTGAAAAACTGAATATGGAAGTAAATTCACACTAGCTCCAAGATCAAGTAAGGCTCTTTCAATTTTATGCTCTCCAATAAAGCAAGAAATTGTAGGACAACCAGGGTCTTTATATTTCAAAGCATTATTGTTCTGAAGAATAGCACTTACTTGTTCGGCTAGAAAGGCTTTCTTTTTCACATTCAGTTTCCTCTTCACAGTGCATAGATCTTTCAAAAATTTAGCATAGGAAGGAACCTGTTTAATAGCATCCAGCAAAGGTATATTGATCCTTACCTGTTTGAAAATTTCATAAATTTCAGAATTGTGATTGACTTTCCTTTGTTTGGTCATGGCTTGAGGAAATGGAAGTGCTGGCGGTGAATCAGTCGTTTCTTTGCAATTTTCAGATTCAACCCCTTCCTTACCCTCAGAGATTGACTCATCATCTTTCTCATAAGGTTCAAGAGAGGGTTTTTCAATAACCTTACCACTGCGCAGAGTAGTGACTGATTTGACTTGATCCATGTGTTGGCTTCCGGAACTACTTGCATTTGCATTGTATTGCCCTTTGGGATTTTGTTGTGTTTGAGATGGAAACTTACCTTTCTCTTGGAAACTGAGAGCAGATGTTAATTTTGCAAGAGTATCTTTAAAATCTGTCATGTTTTGAGCAAGTTGAGTATTGATTGTCTCTTGCTTTTCAATGAATGCATGCAATGTTTCCTCAAGATTTCTTCTAGGAGGTGGAGCATAAGGAGGTGCATATCCATGAGAATTTTGGAAATTATGGTGTGCTTGAAACGGTGGTTGTGAAGTTTGTGCATTGTTGTTCTCACTCTTAATTTTCAAAATTCTCATGGATATGCATCTTATTATGCTCCACCTCCTACAAGAAATTTTGAGGAAACTTTGTATGCATTTATTGAAAAGCAAGAGACAATCAACACTCAACTTGCTTAAAGCATAACAAATTTTCAAGATACTCTTGCAAAATTCACATAAGCTCTTAGTTTTCAAGAGAAAGTTAAGTTTCCATGTCAACCACAACAAAATCCCAAGGGGCAATACAATGCAAATGCAAGTAGTTCTGGAAGTCAACACATAGATCAAGTCAAATCAGTCACACTTTTCATAGTGGTAAGGTTATTCTCAAACCAATTCTTGAACCTTGTGAGAAAGATGATGAGTCAATCTCTAAGGGTAAGGAAGGAGTTCAATCTGAACATTGCAAAGAAAAGACTGATTCCCCTCCAGTACTTCCATTTTCTTATGCATGACCAATCAAGAAGAAATCAAGGATGAAAAAGGCACAAAAAATGTTGATGCGGATCTTTTATCAAAAGTGACAACAAATTTGACACCCGACATCACACCAATCGATGATTACTTTCCTGATAAATCTTTACTTTCTCTTAGTTCAATGCCTTGGTTTGCTAAAAATATCAATTTTCTTGCTTTAAGATTTTTGCCACCTCACTGAAGTACAGAAGGCAAAAGATAATTTTTCAGCAACGTGCAAAATTTTTATTGGGATGACCCTTACTTAATCAATTATTGTCCTGATCAGATATTTCAAAAATGCATTCCTGATAATGAGGTAAGTAATTTCATTAAATTTTATCACTCTAAGGCACGTAGGGATCGTTTCTCGTTAAAAAAAAGGACTGTAGAGATCTTACAAAGCCGATTTTATTGGCCCACTATATTCAAGGAATCACATGCATTCTGCAAAACCTGTGAAAATTATCAAAAGGTGGGATTTATTTCAAAACACAGAGAATCTTTAGATAATCTTCTATTGACTCTTAAGTCTCATCATAGTCGAGATAAGCATAATGCAATTCATGAATTATGAGCCATTTTCATAAAGAAAATGCTTGGCATAGTCCTGGGAATCTAATTAAAAAAGACCCTGTTTGCCAGTTTTTAAGA
Source organism: Populus euphratica (assembly GCF_000495115.2). Classification (NCBI taxonomy): domain Eukaryota; kingdom Viridiplantae; phylum Streptophyta; class Magnoliopsida; order Malpighiales; family Salicaceae; genus Populus; species Populus euphratica. The sequence continues at coordinate 431,974 of NW_011499895.1, forward strand.
AAACTGGATGGGAAGCCTATCCCCGACCCATAGAGGGCGTTTAAGCCGTTCTTGGACGTAAAACCAAGGGAAGATGTGAGCCACAATCACAACTACCTATACATACACATGCTTGGTTTTATTATTGTGTTTTGTTGTTTCTTATATTTGTTTCAGTGTGTTCCAGGTTTGTCAGTGTTTGTTATTTTAGGTGATATCTT
>NW_011499895.1:434491-520341 GCF_000495115.2 Populus euphratica
TGTTATTGTTATTGTTGTTGTATTATTGTTATTTATAATTTGTATAATTAACCTTTCTATGGTTCGACCCTGGTCTTACCGGGTTATTTATTACTTCGACACTCCTGCATTTGAGAGAAGACATCAATCTTTTAGTCGTGTTAACGAACTAATTCATATACTTGATTTATTTTGAATTGATCAAGCTCTTATTACTTTAAAAGTATCCAATACTTATCATGCAAAGCTTCATCACTATACTTAGGTTTAAATTTAAAGATAAAAGCAACATTACCAACTTGATTAATTATAAAAAATCTTATTCTTACTACACTTAGATCACCAAATATAGCATCTTGAAAAAGTCCTTTTAGTTGTTGAATAGCTTTGAAATGACTTTGTGAAGGTTCTTTTTACCCATGTGATTATGTTATTGAGTCATTACTGTAAAAGTTTCCTTTTAATTAATTTTAATCATAGTGTTTTATTTTTTTCTATCTTCCTTTAGGTTTAACCTATAAAAAAAATCATCTACACTAATATCTTTTACTTTTTAGGACCACAATGGTTAGACTCATCCAATACAACATGTATGGATTCTTCAATTACTAGAATTCTATGATTATAAATTTTATATGCTTTTATAGTATAAGAATAACTAAGAAAAATATCTTTATTGGTTTGGAATCGAGTTTTCTCAAATTATCTTTTGTATTTAAAATAATATATTTTGGTACAAATTCATGAAAATATAAAATATTAGGTTTACACTCAAACCAAAGCTCATATGGAATTTTATGTAAAATTAGTGTAAGAAAAACTGAGTTTGAAACATAACAAAAAATATTTATGGCTTCCACTTGAAAATATTAAGGCAAACTATACTCATTTAGCATAGTTTTTTCTTATTTTTTAAAGTAATTAATATTACCTTTAAACAACTCCATTTTATTATAAAGTTCTGGGTGTTGCAAATTCATGCTTAAAACCATTTTCTTCATAGAAGGTTTCAAATTCTCTACTATGATCACTTCTAATTTTTGAATTAAAATCAAACAACTTTTTTCATTTTAAATTCTTTTATAAAATCTTGAAAATGCTTGAAGTGTTTCATCTCTGTGTGTGGGAAATAAAACCTATTTAAACATAATATAATCATTTACTATGACAAATACATATCTTTTACCATGAAAACTTCAACACGCATTGGACTAAATAGATCCATATAAAAAAGTTGTAATTGATTTGTAAAGATTTGATTATTGACTTTGAATGAGTTTTAGTCTTGCTTTCTATATTAGCCAGCATCATAAATCACTTTTTTTTATTGTATTGAAGTTATAAAAGTCCTTTCAAAAAATGTCTTTTAACACCAAAATATATTTTGTTTTAATTGAGATAATTTTATACATGCAATGTTTTTCATGAAAATTGTTTTTGCCATAAAAATTACATATGCTTGAAGATGTTAATGATTTAGCAAAGAAGTTTTAATGAAGTTTTTTATTTTGCATTGGTTTATGTCTCAAACATGTATTTTTGATTACCTAAAAGTCAATCTAGTCATCATTTCATTTAGTAAATTTAGTCAAAGTTTAATTTATATCAATAGCTTGGGATTTAAAGATATATATATATATATATAATTTATCATTCAAAATTGATAAATTAGATACAACTTTCAAAGAATCTCTTTTTAAAACTAATATTCATTGTTAACAAAACATCATCTTTTTTTTTCAAAACATCAAAGTCTTTTGAAATAGTATCAGATTTTCTTTGAAGTAAAACAATTCATATATACCTTTTTATACTCAAAAAAATAATTTATCAAGTAAATCTTGCAATTCATTAAAAGTAATTTGAGGTTCAATGTTATTTATCTCATTACTGTCAATGATGTTATTAGTCATCAAACAAATACATTCTTTAATTATGTCAATATTAGTCATCAAATTAATTTCTTCAATTTGGAATCATAATCATCATCACTTAATAGGTTGCAATATCTTATTTGTCATCATATGTAAATATCTTTAATGCCCCTCTTTTTTTTTTTAATCAAACTTTAATATCTTTTTAACATTTAGCAATTGTACTTCATATAACCTAATTTCTTGCATTTGTACCACATGATAACATTTATATTGCTTTTTTATTCCATACCATCTTTCTCTCTTCTAAAACTTCTTTACTTCCACCAAACTTCTTATATCTCAAGAATTTGGTGAATTGTCTAGCCATTATGGCTTTCTCATCAACATCATCTTCATCGTTATATTTATTTATTTATACCTCATTATCATTCATGAATTTTAGAGCTAAAGATCTCCTCTTAATACCACTACTTTTCATTTTAAGCTCCTTAATCCTTCTTTCATGAGCTATTAAAGATCTAATGAACTCATCAAAGTCAAGTGTCTTAATATTCTTAGTTTCTTCCATGGTCATGACTTTAGGTTCCTAAAGCTCTAGGCAAGGATCTTAAAATTTTACCAACCATTTATTCATTGGTGATCCTTTTTCCTAGGCTAACAAGTTCACTAAGTGATGAACTTAGTATGTATTTCATGGATACTTTCATTGGGTTCCATTTTAAATAGTAAGTATTCTCTAGTAAAAGTTATCAATCTAGGATATTTCACTTGACTTATTCCCTTATGGGTAACTTCTAAAAGCTTTTAAATTTTAAAGATCATTTTACAATTATTAACTCTAGTAAATTCCACATGATTAAAAGCATAAAAAATGCATTTATAGCCTTAGCATAATAACTATACCTCTTTTTTCATCATCCTACTCACTTATGGATGTTAGAATAACCTCTTCATTTGAATTCATCTTAGTAGGTCGAGTGTATATACTTTTAAAAATATCCCACAAATTAATATCTATAAACTCAATAAAGATTTGCATCCTTACTTCAAGAAAAATTTGCATCCTAACTTTGTAATAGACTTAGTTTTTACCTTTAAAGAAGGGAACCGTAGTTAAACACTGATCCTTTTTTTGCCATGATCTTTTTCCCTAGGTGATTAAACCTTAAAAAAGGAGTCTAAGTTGTAACACCAATATAATGAGACATGTAGTGAGAGAGAAATGCAATGATTTTAATAGTGTTTCAGACAATCATTTACTTCACTCCTTGAACTACCATTCAAGTATTCACAATTAATTACCCATATTCTTAGCAGTAAAAACCTTGCTGATTATACTAATTGTTTTCCATGATTAAGATAAGAAAACCTTATATAATCTTTTGACATGACTAAGATTAAAACCTATCATACTCTTTTTCTATACTTAAGATTATACAACCCATCATAATCTTTTTCAAGGCTCAAATTAAACCTATTGTTCAATGAGTCTCAATCAAACATTACCTGAGTGGTTCAAATGCCACTTAAGCTTTGACAATAATTGTAACTCTCACAAGATTTATCACATTTCTTAATAGAATATTATAAAGGATCAAGCTTAAGTATTTATAGAATTATAATAAACTAAAGAATATGAAAGATGGATTTGATGCAATTTAGGGTTTAAGGTTTTAAAAGAATATAATAAGGAATAAAAAATTTTATCAAGAGAAAAAAGAGATTCCATTTTTTTTTCAAAAAAGGTGGGGATTCCCCTTTAACATTTGCATGATTCACTTATGAGTTTGAGAAAATTTTAGTAATTTTGCCATTTTACTTATCTATTCATATATGCAAATAAAATGTCACTATACTTTCAAAAAACTTCTTAGGATTTCAAAGCAATAATAAGATTAAGAAAAAAATACTTTGTTAAAAATATAGTGCAGTTCCAGAGATATGTGAAAAGTAATATACAAAAAAAAATATAATATCTGAAATCGTATTTATAAAATTAAAATGGAAAAACAATTGTAAAATCTTGGTCTAAAAAAAATAATAAATAAAAATATATTTTCAATTATAATTATTCAAGTGGATTTTAAGGAGTGGATTAAACAATAATAAAGTTTACTGTAATATTAAAATTTATTAAAAGAATGAGGGGATAAATTAAAGGACATTAAAATCCTTAGGAAGCAATTTGAAAGAAGGCAAAATAAAGAGTATAAATACCCATTTTTCTTCTATTTTTGAGACTAACAACATAGTTGAGAGAAGGAGTTAGGTTTTTTGAACTTTTTTCTTTAAATTTCTTAGTAAATCCCTTAAAAGTTGTATTTTTAGGAAATCAAAGGGGCTAGAGAGTGATCAAAGAGGGAAAGTGAGTGATTTTAAAAGATTTAAAGGCTTGAAAAGGAAAAATTGTAATGTAGAGAGAGGAAACCAAAGGTGAAAGAAGCTTGAATTTTTTTTCCAAATTTCTCTTTGATTCTTTATTGTTTTAAGGTAAGGACAACTTTTATTGTTTTTTATTTTAAAAATTTTAGCATATTAAGATTTAAAGTGATGTTTAGGTATTATGGAAAAAATGGCATGTTATGGTTATGATAATTGTAAGGACATTTTTTTTTGTTAGAATCAAATTTAGAAGCACGAATAAAGATTGGATAAGTAGGGAAATTATACAAATATAAAATAAAATCGTTTCTTTTCCAAGGATACATATTCAACTAGAGAGGGAGAGTGAAATGAAGGAATTTTGTTTGAATTTTTTTTAATAAAATTGATTAGTTTTAGGGGTATTTTGTTTGAATTGTTTTTAATAAAATTGATTAGTTTTAGGGGTTTAATTGAGTTAATTATAAATGAATTAGGTTGGAATTAAATGCTTTATAAAAAATAAAATAAAAAGAAAAAGAGAAAGAGGGGAAGACCTTTAGGGCCGATCAAGTAGAGGGTTTGAAAGAAAATAATTGGATAATTGACAAATAAACTATATTAAAAAAAATTAAATTATTTTATAGTATTAGAGGTGATAATAGTTGAGAAAATGATGATTGGATTTATAATAAGAAATGTGAATATGAATGAAATCATCCATTGGTAATTATTAAATACTTATAGGATAAAAATAGAGGGGCCAAATAAGGTCTCTAATTGTATTTATAGAAATATTAATAGCTGGTTATGGTATGATAGAGGATGTCACCGTAACACAGCCACAAACAAAAGGTATAGCATCTCCGTATGCAATAAGTAGGTATAACAATACCTAAAAAATAATTCAATAATATATCATATCTTTTTTATTATTTATTGTTTTGCTTTAAATTGATTTCAATGGAATAGATTACGTGGAAATTTGGTAAAGAAAAATAATGGATTGGTAAAGAAAAAGAATGGAGAAGGAGAAAATCTAATTAGTTGTCCAAGAAATTTGAAGATTAATGATAGTGGTAAGATTAATATCGATTGCAATTAAATCTTCATAATAAAAAGAAATAATTTATAAAAAAAAAGTAGATAATTAATTGTTCATTTAAAGTAACAATGACAAATGATAGTGGTATTATAATAAAAAGCATAAATTGATTAATCATTTGAAAAAAGATGACTAATAATAATGATGAATATTGTTTTCAATTAATTATCAAGTAAGGTAATTAATGTTATCATATGTATTAATATTAGTATAAATTAAATAATCACTTGAGAAAATGTGACTAATGATAATGATGAATATCATTATCGGTATGAATTAATAACTAGGTGAGGTAATAAATGATATCATGAGTATTGATATGGTCATAAATTAAGTTGTTATTTGAGGAATGATGATTAATGATAATGATAAATATCATTATTGGCATAGATAAATTACCAAGTCGAATAATCAATGGTGTCATGGATATTGATATAGGTAATAAAATGATAATAAAAAAGAAAGATTATATTGCATTGCAATAATAAATGAAACATTGATAGATTATAAAACTAAGATTAATTAGTGATAAAAAGAAAATACAATTATGGTAGTTAATATTTTCTAAAGTAGATGTTGTGTTATATATATGTTTTGAGTTCTTTCCAAGCTCATCTAAAATATAGTGGATTGTACATATTATTTTCTTTTGTTATAGTTTAAGGACTAATATAACTCTATTTTAGATTAATGTATTGGGATTTAAAACCTAGTAAATTAATGATAATATGAAATGTTGAACTTATAAATAAGTTTCTAGTTTATATATGGTGACATATAATTTTATTAGTTAACACTTTTTAGATAGATGAAATGTGATGTTTTTATATCTTCCCTTAATTTTATGGTTATAATTTCTTTAATTTTAAAAGATAAATAACAATATAATGTAACTATTTTATGTTATGTAATAAGTATAGATAATATACGTTAATAAATATAGTTTAATTGAGATTATGGTGATCATTAGAAAAACATCCATGATGATTGGAATGTGTAATATAAGATAGTTGATGCAGAAATTGATGAAAAAAATCTATTATTAAATAAAGGAAATGCTAACAAAATTTTGTAAAGAAAATAAACATATGACAAACTTTATATTTATGTGTATGTTAAATTTAAATTTTATAAATAAAAAATTGAATTTGTTGCAACAATGTAACAACATATGTCTCTTCTTCATATTATGTATCCTATCACAAACATCTAAGGCTTTCAAAGTCCACTCATTTATACTTTAGGATTGGTGTTGGACCCATGCAATCCAACGAAGGAGCTTGTTATTGAAGGCATGAAAACTTTCAATGTTATGTCTAATTATGCCTTTTCCTCGATGATAAGGGTGGTTCAAAATGAAAAATATTAATGAAATTGTTTATTAAATGCCTTTTATCCCATCATTTTTTTTATTATAATCCTTTATGTCCTATACTTCCATGAAATCATCTTTCCCATCAATGTAGGTTTTGGCAAAATTTCTTTCATATTCAACAAGCTCGATGTCTTTGATATCATTGCCTTTAGAAATTGGTGAAGGTAGAGGAAACAAGCTATAATTCTCCATCTTCACATCAAATGCAAATATGTTTTTCTTCTAGGTAAGCTAATGAAGTGAACCATTGAAAAATGCATTTGTTGTACAATGAATTGACTCTCTTGTGGCAACTTTACTTCCTCCAATTACTTCTATTTCCAAGCTTTTAAGTCAAACAATTTGAATATAATATAATGATACAAGTAGAATTCTTTATCATGCAAGTCAAACTTGAGCTTCTAGAACCTCATGATTTTATAATGCAAAGACTTTGGTCTTTCTACCATTATCTCAATTTCTACAATATCATATGATGCCTTCGAATTTGAGATCTTTTGCCATTTCTTGGTAGTAAGGTTGCATATATAATAACATGGTACAATGCAAATATGACAGAGTAAAACACCTTGATTTATCGATGCCACGACCTCCATATAGTCGGGTAGGAAATCAAGAGATATTTTAGGATGAGGTTTTAGAGTGTCAATCAAAATAAAGAAGGCATGGTATTCATTTTTTTTTATCACGCTGTATATCAAGAAACCAAATATAATGTTGGTTCTCTAGCTATGTAGTTTAACAAAAATAAATTCGTAGCTAAGGCTATTGCATTTCTTGAAAGAAGCCTATATTTTCTCATGGTCTCTATTCAGAAACGTGTTAAGATTTCATAGATAACGTTCGGGTATAGATCATAAGTTGGGCTAATGGTAAAGTAGAGGTTTTTTACTGGTAAAGAAAACCAAAATGATGCTTTCTTGTAGCAGCTTTCTTCTTTTTTTCACCATTGGATGAGCTCTCGGCCTTAGCCACGCTAAAGTATCTCCAATCTCCCTCTCATAGTAGCTCTTTAAATGCAAGAGACTCTAGAAAAAGAAAAAAACTCAAATCAATATGATATTTTCAATCTTTTTTTATATAGGTTTATTAAATAGGTGTATGATAAGTATGCACACTTTAATCTATAGCAATTAGTTGGTCAACGTGTCAACTACATGCCCCTCTACGTGATCCAATAAGATTTTATCAGCAATTTTCAGTGTTTTTCCATCTTGAAAGTCAATTTCAAACCCCCAAACAATGATTCTTGTTATTTGTTTCGTTTTATGTAATTGTGTACTTAATTTACATTTTATATAAGTCATGATTGTTTTTAGTAATAACGTTTTCATAAAAATATAATATATTAAAAATAAAGGCCACATAAAAAAACAATACAAAAAAATTGTTTTATTGTTTTTAATACTATTCGAAGCTTTACTTATAATAATTTGGGTTGAGTCAATGTAATTTCATCAACACCTATTAAGTGAGAATGATAATCATCAAGCCTGTTTTAAAAACCAATGATAGTAAAAAGGCTAAGCCCAACAATTTTTTACAATCCTTATGGGTCCAATGCCCTTTTTATAAACCACTTAAGTGATAAGTTTTCTTTTTATAAGGACAGATGTCAAAACCTTGCTTATGACAAGTTTCCTTTTTAGAGGTCCCACGATAGGTTTTGTAAGTAACCAAAACAATGTCTCCTTTTAAAAGGAATAGATTTCAAGATGGTTGTGAATAACTAAATTGACAAGTTTTTTTATTTTTAGGGATTGAAGTCGACTTTTTTTACAAAATGATTGAAAATTAAACAAAAAAATAAAAAATAATTAGAATAATTAATGACAACAAAAAGGATAAATTTAGCAGAAAACACATAGCAAAATGTAACTTTTCATAAGAAAAAATGTTTTAAAGCAGCATTGTTCTTCCCTTAAATATAATGAACCCTTTACCTAAATTTCTAGAATCAATGCACATTTTCCCAAATTTTCATGATACATTTTCCCCTCAATTATAAGGAGTCCCCACTCATAACATCCACCGAGGTATGACATTTGTTTTGTTTGGAATAATTTTTAAAATTGATTTTTTTTTTCATAATTTCAATCTCTTTATGTTTTTTTCATATCAAATTTGATCCTTATTCTTTTGTTTGCTATTTTTTTTTTTACTTTGATAAATTTTTAAATTGATTTGTTTTTGTTTCATCCTTGAATATTAAATTATTTTGCAATTGAGCTTCTTGATTAAGGTAAGGTCTAGAATTTCATAACTTGCAAGTTTTAGTGATTAACTTAGGTTTAGGAGGTTCGTTCGGGTTCTTTGTTTTTTAAATTCATATTTTTTTAGTTTCAAACTTTAATATTTATTCAATTGGAGATTGAACTTTATTATTTTTGTTTATTTTTTATATAGAAATTTTCACTAATCTTCAAAATGACCCAGGTTATATTGATTTTTTTTTATTTGTCATTCTTTGTTGAAAATACTTTGGTAAAATTTTTAAATTGATTTTTTTATTTTATCCCTCAATTTTAGATTTTTCTTTTAGTTTTATCATTTAACATTGAGTTGTTTTATAGGTGAACTTAATAATTTTATTTAACTTGCTTTCGTTGACAACTTGGTTTTTACCTTGTACTAGCACAGATAATCATTTCATTAAGTAAAAAATCAATAATAAGAAACAAAGTTATTAAACACAATTGTGTATATGGCTTGTGAAGCAAGATCAAATATCTTATTCTTAGTTATCTCTTGATCAACTATGGATTTAATTAATTAGATGCAAGTGTAAATATTTTAATTTATGATTGAAAACTTTTTTATATTCCAAAATTTATTGGAAAAACATGTATATTCATTTTTATTAGTGGAAAAAAAATATTCCACTTGCGACAAAGCAGGAGTCAAACAACTAGCAATAACCATAGAAAGAGGATCTTCTAAAAAAGGTTCGAGTTGAATGTCATTCCAATCACAATTCAAAAGTTATGGTCTAGGTCTTGATCTTGTTTGGAAGGAAAGGAAAGATAAAAGAAGATCATAATTGAACGATCTTGTTTGGAAGGAAAGATAAAAGAAGATCATAATTGAAAAGAGACACAAATCGTGTTTGGAAAGAATGACTTTAGGTGTTTTTAATATATTATATATAAAGGTAGTTAAGTTTTTTTTATTCAAATTAAAAAATTATGTTGGCCCAGATTATAAATGGTAATTTATAAAAAAAAATAAAGGCAAATTAAAAAAAAAAGAATAATGAGAGTAATATTTCCCTTTATTATTAAAGGTAAAAGTGGAGAAACAAGAGTGTTTTCTCGTATCATCTTTGGCATTTTTCATGTAAAGACACGTACATCACCATAAAGTTTTTTCGTTGCCTACACTAATTATAATTTAAATATTAGAGGGTCATCTAAATCTAGTAAGGAATTTATTTGCAGGTGCTCAAATTACTCAACCTCTAAAGTTTACTTCATTTGTCAAAAACCATTTTCCATTTGTAATAACCAGGAAAATTTCCCATGAAAAAATGTTCCATGTCTAGTTACACATTATCTTTAGATATGTTTCCCTTTGCGTGTCAAGTGGTTCTGATATTGTGCTTTTTCTGCTGCAGTTTTGTCTGGATATTGTTATTATCTTAAATTTGAAGAAATTCTTATTCAACTGTCATGCCTACCATACATTATTAAAAGCCTCCAATTTTATAGTCAAGTACTCTCCATGTAATAATCCCTTTGGCTGTTGGACATTATTAATCCATTGTCTTCTCCTCCTGTGAATTGTGTTAAAATAATTAAGATCAAGCACAAAAAATAGGCTAGAATTCTGAATAATCTATATATTATAAATGCTTAGTCTTAACCTAAATACAAATAAAGTATATATAGGTTAAACTGAAAGTACTATTCCACCCATAATAAATAAGACTACATAAATATTATTTAACATCTCCCCTCAAACTCACAATGCGGCAGCTACAAGTTTTAAGAGTTTGCCAACTAGAAAATAAAAACTAGAGATGGAATGCACCTTGGTAAAGAAATCTGCAATCTGCAAGGAAGAAGAAACAAAAGGCAAAGCAATGGTGCCATGTTTGAGATGATGACGAGTAAGATGACAATCGATCTCAATGTGCTTCGTTTGCTCATGAAAAACTGAGTTGTGAGCAATCTAAATAGAACTCTGGTTATCACAATATATAGGAGTAAGATGAGAAAAGAAAACTCTCATATCAGCAAGTAACCAACATAACCGAACAATCTCTTTGGTAGTAGATGTCATGGCATGATATTCTGCTTCGGTGGATGATTGAGAAATAATAGATTATTTTTTTCTTTTCCAAGAAATAAAAGAATCACTTAAAAAGATACAGAACCCGGTAACAGACTTGCGATCTGTGAGATCACTATCATGATCAGCATCAGAGTATGCATGCAACTCCAAGGAAGAGGTGAATGAAAGTAAAAGACTCTGAAAAACTGTACCCCAAAGACATCGTAAAATACAAACAACAGCTACCCAATGAACAGTAGTAGGAGAAACAACAAATTGACTAACAACATGAATAACATATGCAATATCTAGACGAGTAATGGTGATATATACCAAACTCCCAACAATAGTGCGGTATAAATTAGGATATATCAAAGGTAAATCATCAGAAGAAGAGTACTTTGCGTTAACCTCAATGGGAGTATCTACAGTTTTGTTATCAGTAAGTCTAGCCCACTCAAGAATATTTACAATATATTTTGACTGACAAAGAAGGTAACCTCTAGGTGAGCATGCTACCTCAATACCCAAGAAATATCAAAGATAACCCAAATCCTTCATTTCAAATCGTCTAGCCAACTCTGTCTTCAAAACTGAAATACCATCAATGTCATTACCATTAATAATCATGTCATCAATATATAAAGACAAAGTTAAATATAATGCTTTCTTAAGTTTACAAATATACCTAGAGTCATGTGAAATATTAGGAGAGGGTGCCATATAAACTTCTTCTTGAAGATCTCCATTCAAGAAGGCATTTTTAACATCAAGTTGAGAAATATGCCACTGAGAAATCAAAATTACAACAATAAGAGTACGAATAGTAGTTATTTTTGCAATTAGGGCAAATGTCTCCTCATAGTCCATACTATATTAGCTTTGTATTGCTCAATAGACCCAACAGAATTATTTTTGATTTTATCAACGTAAAGGAACCAGCTCCCAAGTATCTGTCTTATGCAAAGTAGAAAGTTCCTCATCTATAACTTGCTGCCAAAACGGATCAAGAATTGCTTTTTTATAGGAACTTGGCTTATTAAGATAATGAATAGAAGCTAAAAAGGAAGTAAATGATGAAGAATAACAAGAATAAGCAAAATCTGGTAATTTTATGGACTTACAAATATGAATAGACTGATGTAAAGGTGAATCCACAATCTCAAATGAAGCTTGAGGGGCTGTAGATGAGAATGGAGCTTCAAGTATGCCAAAGAGTAAAGTACCAATACCTGTCAAGTTATCAGTACAAATTGATTGAACATAGGGAGAGGTATCATTACCAAAATCCTCAGAAAAGGGATCTATATGAATAATATCAGATTTAGTCAGGTTATGAGTAGTGGATGGAATAGAAAAGAAATGTATATGTTCAAGGAAGATAACATGACGAAACACATAAATTTTTTGAGTTATTGGATCAAAACAACGATACCCTTTTTTACCATCATGATAACCTAAAAAGACACAAATAGTGGATTGAAAGGATAACTTACTACATTCTATATGAGGTCAAAGAACGAAACAAATATAACCAAAGACTCTAAATGAGGAATAATTAAGGATATACCCATATAACTTTTCAAAAGGAGATAGACCCGAACTATAAGAAGATGACATTATATTAATCAAACTTACCGTAGTAAGAATAATTTCTTCCCAAAACTCACTAGGAACAAAAGCAGACAACAAGAAAGAACGAACAATTTCGACAATATGCCTATGTTTTCTTTTAACAACACCATTTTTCTTAGGACTATCTATCCATGAAATTTAGTGGATGGTTCCATCTAAGGCAAGCAATTGGTAAAATTTATTAGTGGTGTATTCCCTACCCAAATCACATCTAAAGCATTTGATCATAGCAGAATGTTGAGTTTTGATAAGAGCTCAAAAAGTTGCATATATCTTAAAGAATTCTAAACGATATTTCATTAAATAAACCTAACAATAACGAGTATGATCATCAATAAAAGAGACATCATATCAAGACCCTTCTTTTGTGGCAACAGGAGAAGGTTCCCATACATCAGAATGAATCAAATCAAATGGTGAAGAAGAAACAGAAATACTTCGATTAAAAGGTAAAACAGAAAATTTTGCTAGTTTACATCCACTACAATCAGAAATGTCACAAGTTTTCAAATTTTCTAAAGCTCTTGTGGATGCTAAAAATCTCAAACAAGAAGATGAAACATGACCTAGATAGGAATGCTATAAATAAAAACTAGAAGATGAAACATGACCTAGACAGAAAAGCCATAAATAAAAGCTAAAAGATGAAAGAATCAAACGAAAAGAAGACAAATCAATAGTAGTAATAGTAACAGTAGTAGGAGCTACTAGCACTTTTAACTCATCCAAAATATATAGTCCATGTTGTCTACGGCATGTCCTAATCAACTTCTAAGATTGTAGATCTTGTACACAACAAAAAGAACTAGAAAACATGACTAAATAATCACCAGAATCATATATTTGACCAACACACGTAAGATTCAATTTAAGTTTTGGAATAAGATAAACATTTGGGAGAGATACATGAGGTGTGAAAACAGAATCAATACCTGCTAAGGGCATATGAGTGCCATCAACAATCATAACAAGAATAGAGGACAAATGAGACACAGAGGTAAAAGATGAGGAATCTAAAAACATATGATGAGAAGCACCATAATCCAAGACCCATTCAGAGTGTGACATACCTGAGGAATTATGAGACAACTGACCTATAGAAGAAGAAACAAACATTGCTTGCCGCTGCAAGGAGAGAAACTTCTAAAATTACTCAGCCAAAGTATTGGGATCGATAATAGTGACTGTTGTTGCAGTATTATGGTGTGGTGGTTTTATAACCCTGAGGTGGTCTATGAGCATTAGATTGTGATTGACCGCCAAACTTTCAATCTTGATTCTATTGTCTCAACTTAGGACAATGAGCCTTCCAATAACCTTTTTACTTATAGAAACTGTACTCATCAAAGCCAACCTTTATGTAAAGCTTGTTCTGATGATTAGAAAATGACTTAAAAGGTACTACTAATATAGAAGAATTTGAAGTAAAAAGAATTCTCTTTTCAGAATAAGACTGAAGACGTATTTCTTTAGCCAATAACTTACTGACAACAGAGTCAACAGAAGGTAGTGAAGAATGATGCAGAATTGAACCTCTAAGTCCTTCGAAGTTACTGCAAAGTGTTGTTGAAAATTATCCCAATCGTTGTTGCTCTCTACGCTCAATATAGACACCACATGTCTTTAATTTTGCAGATTCTATAAGAGTCAATTGATCCCAAAGATCTGTCATTGCAGATTTTATAAGAGCCAATTAATCCCAAAGATCTGTCATAGCAGAATAAAACTCTTGAATACTTATATTCTTCTGATGAAGAGCTCGTATATCATTCTCTAATTGATACTGTTTCGTAAAATTTGATTACGTGAATAACCTTTGCAGATGATCATAAACCTCTTTTGTTGTCTCATACTTAGCTAATTGCATACCTATTGAATGCTCAATAGAATTATTGATCCAAGTAATGATCTTTGCATTATTTGCTTCCCATGTATCTATCAAAAAAGCATCCCCCTCCGCAATATTTTTAGGTATCATATAAGTTCGACTAACATACCCCTATATCTTCTTACCCTTAAAAACATTTCTCATTACATAGCTCCAATACAAATAGTTCTTCCCATTCAACCTCACACTCATAAACTGAAGTGAATCATCTCTTCAGTAACTATAATCAACAATCATTGAGAAACAGAATGTAAAAGCAACGAAAAACAAAATATCAAATTGTAGAAACTGAATAGAGATTGCAAAAACTAAACAAATATCTTCTCAAAATTATACTATTACTCCAAAACACAAAACAGATTTGCAGAAACTGAATGCCAATACCAAATTGTAAAAGCTGAAGGGAAAATAAAATACCAAAATAATTGCAGGAACTGATGAAATACCAAATTTTATAGAAGTGGAAGACAAAATCTCACTCCAAAAATTTTTGGTTTGCCATTAGGGATTAAGCCCTTGTAAACCCCCAGCCAACTCACCACAGAGTTGGATTCGCGAAGCTGTGTTTGGGATTAAGCCTCGTTCCATAAAATCAACTTCGATACCATGTTAAAATAATTAAGATCAAGCACAAAAAGAAGGCTAGAATTCTGAATAATTTGTATATTATGAATGTTTAGTCTTAACCTAAATACAAATAAAGTATATATAGGTTAAACTGAAAATACTATTTTACCCTTAATAAATAAGACTACATAAATATTATTTAACAAATTGATCTCCAGTATTGGGAAATAGGAACATAGGATTTATAGCCCTAGAAGATTTTAGATGAAATCGACCTAACAATACCATTTGTCAATAAGATTGATAGATTATAGGCAACTAGCCTTGCTAGTTTGATAAAAAATTAGCAGTCTTGTTAACATACCAAAAAACTAGCTTTACTAGTTTGACCATGACCCTTTGTGGCATCAGCTTTTGGACCATAAAATTGCCACGCAACGCAAAATTCAAAACAAGAAATGCAAATTATGGTTTGTGATTAATACCTAAAAGTGCATTTTTATCACGGTTTTATATCATCATTTTGCACTTGAAGTATCAATAACTCTTTAACTAAAGTATGCTTTATAATAACATATCTAATAATATAAGATATCTTAAATTTATGGTAAATGTTCATTTTAAATGTAGACCTATCACATAAATAAAAGAATTGATTGATGAGTTTAGGAACTGAAATTGAAAGGACAAAGAGATGGCCAAACTTAGAAAAGAGATGTTAGTGTAGTTCAAATTGGAACACTTTTCTATTTCAATCACTTTATCGAAAACCCAAACATGTTTCTTCCATTTACAAGTTTCTCAATGATTTTCTTTTTCTTTGCTTGTTGAAGCTAGGTGTAAGCAAAAATACTGAAAAACTAATTAAATCAAGAAAATCATAAAAAATAACCAAAAAAATAAATAGAAAAAAAACTAATTAAAATGATTAAAATTTTGAAAAACCAACTGATTCAGTTTGGTTTTGGTTTTATAAGCCTGAAACTAAAAAACCAGAACCAAACTGAACTGAACCAAACCCAAACTGAAAAAACTAAGCCAAAACCAAGTTAAACAAGAAAAAACTGAGCTAAAACCGAGTCAAACTCGTTTGAACCAGTTTTTGTCCTAAAAATCGATCCAAATAGAAATCAGTAGATTTGAACAAGTTTTAGTTTAGTTTTAGTTTTTTTTTTTAAATTTAGTTTGGTTATTTTTTTATAAAAACCAAATCGAATCGAAAATGATCATATCTAATTAAAACTGTAGGAGAAGCGCTTATTTGTTTTCTAGATACTTGTGTATCTTTTCAAGATTTGTTATTTAGCAAAAAAAAAAAATAGGGTTGTTAGGTTTTTTTATTTTACGATCTCAATTAAGATTTCATGAATGGCTTGTATTTGTATTTTATATATTTGGGTTTTTTGACTCTTTTTATAGTTGATGTACACTCTCAACTACTTGAATTCTTATTATAGATGTGATCCAACTTAAAAAAAAAAAACAAAGAAAAACCCTCTACTTCAACTCAAATTAGGATTAGAATGGATCTTTGTCACTAACCAATTAGCAACCTAGCCGTTATTGACTCTCCCCACTGCCATTTTCTGGCGCACCATCAGTTATAATCCAATTAAATTTTACTCTTTGTTTTTCATTTTTGTAATGTTTTTGCAACAAATCATAATTCCAGCAGCCCACTAACACTCCCAAATAAACACACGCTGTTATTTCCATTTTCTTTCAGTACATTGACAAATATATACATAACCCTGGTTCAGAAGGGTAGTAACAATATGTGTGCTCCATTGCATGCTGTTTCTCAAGCAAATTCTGTTCTTACCTGTTAACATAAATATATCCGAAGTCCAGACACGTTTAGTGTTCCACTCATCACTTTCATTTCTTTGATGCACACACTGGTGTTCCTTTCGTCCAGAATGTTGTTTCGCTGATTATTCAGAGTCATCCTCTTTAATCTTCCATTAATATCTCCCTTTAACTTTTCCACACTCAATGCTACAATTATCTTGTGATTCAGGGGAACAAACATGCAACCAATGTGGCAAGAATTCTGCAAGCCCACAACCTGTTCAATGGAAAGAAGAAAGTTCTTTGCTTTGTTGTGAAGGCTTGCAAGCATGTTCGCTCATGCCCACTTCATCTGCTTTGTTATAAAAATATTTATGCTGCTGAAGGGCTGCTACTTTTGTTTGGAGATGAAGGACTATGGTGTGCTCTGAAATCTCCTTTGCCATCTGTTTTGAATCAACCTTTTCATACGTTTAAGAATATTTTCAGATGCTTTTTCTTCTTTACTTTGTGTGGTTGTTATCTATTTATTGAAATTGCCATCTTTATTTAGTTTCTGAAGCCATTTGCTGTTACAGGAAACAATTTTATTAATCGCCATGTTCATATCTTTCCAGGAAAACTAAAATTAAAAACCCGCAGCGCAGTGGGACTTTAAGAATCGTTTAAAAATATGATTATAATTAATTTTTAGTGTATTTTATTTTAAAATATTTTAAACTAATAATTTTTAATTTTTAAAATCAGCTTATTAAAATAATATAAAATATATAAAAATTATTTTTTAATAAAAATAAAAAAATAAATGTTTTAAAAATATAAGTTGATCAACGATAAAAAATAAAATGTTTTAAAAATATAAGTTGATCAACGTTTCCAAATTCTCCTTAAAAAAACAAATGGAAAAACAAACAATGCCATAAAAATTATTAAAATAAATAGTGAATCATTCTCTATTTTAAAATATCATGCAAGGACCAAAAAGGAACATGAAAAAGGCTAGGAGGTTGGTAAGTGACCGTATTTAGGAGTTTAATTACCTTTTTTTTAAATAATTTTTATTTGAAAATATTTTAAAATAATATTTTTTATTTTTTAAAAAATATTTTTAATATTAATAAATTAAAAACATAAAAAAAATAATTTAAAATAAAAAAAATAACAAATCATTTTTTAAATAATTTTAAAACACAAAACAATCTTTATTTATATGTGTTTTTGTGATTGGATAATATTTTTATAATATTTTAATTTTTTTATTTTCAATTAAAATTTTTTATGATTTTAAATCATTTCAATATATAAAAATAAAAAATTATTATTTATATTTTTAAATTAAAAACACTTATGAAAAACCGCTTTTACTTCACCGTACAACCATCCCCCACTTAAATTAAATACAAATAAATAATAATAATAATAATAATAATAACCTCGTTTAAATAACGGAACATTCAGAAATCCACAGCCGGTCTGTTTTCTTTTATTCTTTTTTTTTCAATTCTCGGTTTCTCAAGTTGTGAAACGGAAAAATCGAAGGTACGTTATCTCTGTTTTTGTTTTTTTAACCCCTCTCTCAGTTCCTTCAAATTCTTGTTTCTATAGATCTTTGCTAATCCAATTTTCGAATTCAAGACAGAAATATGTAGCTGATTCTTACGTTTCCTGTTGTTGTTGTTGTTGATTTGAGTTGCAGGTTGGTTAGTTTGTTAAAAAGAAAAAATCGAGGATGTTAGAGCAGTTGTTAATATTTACCAGAGGAGGTTTGATTTTATGGACATGTAAAGAGCTCGGAAATGCATTAAAAGGATCGCCTATTGATACTTTGATTCGATCTTGTCTGTTGGAAGAACGATCTGGTACAGCATCGTACAATTACGATGCCCCCGGGGCCTCTTACACCCTTAAATGGACTTTCCATAACGACCTAGGCCTCGTTTTTGTCGCTGTGTATCAGCGAATTCTCCATTTGTTGTATGTGGATGAGTTGTTGGCGATGGTCAAGCATGAGTTTTCCCAGATTTATGATCCCAAACGTGTGGAGTACTTTGATTTTGATGAGACTTTTAGGCAGCTTAGGAAGGAAGCGGAGGCAAGGGCAGAAGAGTTGAGGAAAGTGATGCCTGTGGGGAAGGGCGTGAATGATGGGAGGAAGCTGGTGATGAAAAAGGGTAGTGGGTTTGGTGGAGGGAATAAAAAAAATAAGAGTGAGGCGAATGAGGGTGGTAATGGTGATGATGGGAAAGGGAGGAAATTGAAGAAAGGACACTCCAATGGAAATCATAATGCTGTTGTTGTTGAAGGTAATAGAGGGATGGGTCTCGCGAATGGTAAAGAAAATGCGAGTTCCAATAATGAGGCTTTTGATGTCACTAAACTTCAGAAGCTGAAAAGTAAAGGTGGGAAAAAAACTTCTGATACTAGTGTTGTTAGCAAGGGTTCCAACGTGGACCCAAAGAAAAAGGTAACAAAGAAGAATAGAGTTTGGGATGATACACCTAAAGATGCGAAATTGGATTTTACGGATCATGTGGAGGAGAATGGGAATGAGAATATAGAAGTTGTGGCAGCTGATCAAGGTGAAAGCATGATGGACAAAGAAGAGATTGTCAGCAGTGACAGCGAAGATGAAGAAGATTTTGAGGTCAGTAAGGACAGCAAGCCTGATGCTAAGAAGAAGGGATGGTTTTCATCTATGTTCCAGAGGTAAATCATTGCATCATAATTCTTAGATTGTTATTTATTCTTTGATTACTAGTTCATTACTCGAGTATCATTAAGGTACTGGATATAGAGTATCTCTTCAAGGTCTAGGTTCTTAACAAACAGTATGCTGCATCTAATCACTTTCACTCGTGCTTCTGGGATTGGTGTTGAAACCATGTTTTTCCTTTTGAATTTTAAAGCCACTATTTCCTTTCTTCGTGAATAGTGGGTTTCACATGGTGGCATCTGAGGCAATTGCGTATCAATGTGCTTTCTAATGTTAAAGACACTGGCAATAACTATTATCGTTTATTTTTGGAATGTAAAGTTAGTTTTTGGGTAATTGAGAAGTTATAACCCATCACTATCAACTAAGCTTCAGTAGGTCCCTTAGAGTTCTCTGGCATATCCATGGTGTAGAAAAGCTCAATCTTATTCTATCCTTTAATGAGGCAAGGAATTTATCGTGTCATATGACTCACAGAACATACCAAACTGTTCTATTTACTATAATTTAACATCTTGTTAGAAGTTTATTCCATGAGATTGATATGTATTGTGAGACTCGGTATTATACTGGAGTGATGGCTTGCCTAGTTGGCTTGTTGTTCCTTCACCATGACTGCATACTTCTACAGTTGTTTATGTTGTCTCTCCTGCATTATGAGATGCCCAACAAACTTGGTGCGTGAATCTTAAGAAAGAATGTGGGAGGCTACCATTAGATATGCATGGTTTGACATGTGTATTGTGCATAAAAGTCTTTTCTTAAGAGAATTTTTGGAAGCATTTCTCCTTCTCAAATCGACCAAAGTTGAATCTGAGAACTTGTACTAGGCTTTTCTTCCTTGTATGATCCTTACATCACTTTTCATATGCTTTCCCTGGCTTAGTATTGCTGGTAAGGCAAACCTGGAGAAGGCAGACCTGGAGCCAGCATTGAAAGCTCTCAAGGATAGGCTCATGACCAAGAATGTGGTACGTTATTGTATTTGCTAAATATTCTGTTTGTGAATCTGTTCTCTGCCAATCATACCTTTCTATCTTACCCCACATTCTTATGGAGTTACTATCCTTTGGCAATTTCAGGCTGAGGAGATAGCAGAGAAGCTTTGTGAATCAGTTGCAGCTAGTCTTGAAGGTAAAAAGCTGTCATCTTTCACAAGGATATCTTCAACAGTGCAGGTTTGTTGCATCAAGACATCGAGTTTCTTCATTTTCCATCTTTTCTGTTTAACTTGGGAATAAGTAATAGTTCATCTGGTATTATGGCTACAGGCAGCTATGGAAGAAGCACTTGTTCGTATTTTAACTCCTAGGCGTTCTATCGACATATTAAGAGATGTACATGCTGCAAAGGAACAGAGGAAACCATATGTTGTTGTTTTTGTTGGTGTCAATGGGGTTGGAAAGTCCACAAATCTGGCCAAGGTGAAGCTGAAGCTCATATGGTTGTAATTATTATTGAAGAATTATCATTGAGGCATGCTTCCTTATTGGGTAGGCTGTTTTTTCATGTCACTTCGTTATTGGTTAGGCTGTTTTTCATGTCACAACTGCAGGTTGCATACTGGCTTCTGCAACATAAGGTCAGTGCTATGATGGCTGCTTGTGATACATTTAGGTCAGGAGCTGTTGAGCAGCTGAGGACCCATGCACGCAGACTTCAGGTACTGAATTGATATCACATATTAATATTGATGATGTTATCTGGTCTCTTTATCCTGTGTTTGTTTCTGGGATTCATTCCTGTAAGGAAACTTGATGTGATACTTTTTTCCCTGGTTAGATCCCTATATTTGAAAAGGGCTACGAGAAAGATCCAGCGGTTGTGGCGAAGGAAGCAATTCAGGAGGCCACACGCAATGGTTCTGATGTTGTTCTTGTTGATACTGCTGGTCGAATGCAGGTGCTTTTATGAACTAATGCTTTATCACTGAGATTGAGTTGTACCATCTGGTATAATATAAATTATGGTATTGTTTGATTTCCCTTTTTGTCATTTTGGCGAAGGAAGAATGTTCTAACTTTTTTTTCTTGTAAAAGCATTTATAACTATAAAATGCTAAATTCAATACATGATGAGATAAATGGAATAGAAGAACTCAATAGGATCCCTGTTTTAAAAACAAATCTTAATAACCCAAAGCACTAGGCAATGTTTTTACCTCACGTGCTTATCTGTTTGCTTTCATTTTCTTTTTCTAATTCAATGTCATTTACTTCAGGACAATGAACCATTAATGAGAGCTCTCTCAAAGCTAATTTACCTCAACAATCCTGATCTAGTCTTGTTTGTTGGAGAGGCCTTGGTTGGAAATGATGCTGTTGATCAGCTATCAAAGTTCAATCAGGTTCAGTTCTTATATCCTGGTTTTTATTGTGTTATTTATTTTTCTTGCATCCAGATTCAGATTATCGAGCAACATTCCTTGCTCTTTTTCTTTGCAGAAATTAGCCGACCTATCTACTTCACCCAATCCTAGATTAATTGATGGGATTTTGCTCACGAAGTTTGACACCATTGATGATAAGGTAAGAGTTACAAAAAGCAGTCAGATTTTTTCTTCTTTCTAGCTATTTGTTTCATTTACCATCCAAATCTTGTGTGCAATTTTCTTTGATGGGTGCAGGTTGGAGCTGCATTGTCGATGGTTTACATCTCCGGCTCACCGGTCATGTTTGTTGGCTGTGGTCAATCTTACACAGATCTCAAGAAGTTGAATGTGAAAGCTATTGTCAAGACACTCCTTAAATGAGCACGTTCCTCCTTTGATGAAGGTTTGTGGAGCGAATGCTGTTCCCTCTCAGTTTGCTCTTGGTCCTTTTGTGCATGATTAACTTGCTGCCAAACTTCTGTATTTGTCCTGTTTTTCAGTTTGTTGTTTGGGTGAATCAGTCCCTTGAGGCTGTGTTCTATGCTAATTGTTACCGTCTTGTTCCTTCGCTTTGCTGTTGTGTTCAATTTCTCTCGCAGACGCACGCCTACACATGCATGCACTCTCGATCACCGGTTTTTCCCTGACAATTCTTGCCTGTGGCCTTGGACTGGTCTAAATTAATATAATTGTCTGCGTGAAGAAGAAAAAAAAAAAAACAACAACATTGCCTTTGGTAATTTGATCAGAACTGGTAGTTTTGGCCCCAAACTTTTGGCGCATCGCTACACTATCTGGTTTATGCACTCCTTGCCGTTCATATTCCACGCCTCCAGAGTCTAGAAATTGTGACAGCAAGTTTCCAATGTAAAGAACTTTGGTGCTCCATTCAAGAATTCTCTCGCTTCTGTGCGGGTTAATTATACGACGAGAAAGCAAATAAGTGATGCATCTTCTTCTTCTTCGTCTCTCTCTCCCCTTTTCTTTTCTTTTCTTTGAACTCCTCACGAAAGAATTTAATAAATATATAATTTCTATAAAGCCATATCATTGAGAACCTGGAGATCTTAACAATGTAATATGCAGCATTTAGTATACCTGAGAGATTAAATATATCAAATCTATTATGATGTTATCTAAATTAAAATTACAATTAAAAACGTACTTTAATTTAAAATTCTTACAAGAAAGTAAATTAAATTATTAAAAAAAATGTGTATTATCATCAATAAAAGAAAACTACAAGTTCAAAAAATAAAATTAAAAATTAAAACTTTACATAGGTTTTTAAGTAATTAGGAATATTAAATAATTTAATGAATGCTTTCATTGATAAATGAATTTTTTTAAAAAATATTAGAAGTTCAAAGAAAAAAAATACATTACATGAGTTTTTTAAAGTAGATAAAAATAATTTAATTAGCATCCATGCATTATTGTTAATATTTTTATTATAAAGAATTTGTTTGAGGTTATTTTGTCCTAAATAAAAGCCTTCTATCTAAAAAAAAGTCAATTTTTTTTTAAAATATTTTTTTAATATATTTTTAAATAAAATAACATTTTAAAAAGCAATCTCTACATGTACTTTTAAACACTTCAAAAAAAAAAAGTTGCTAACACAAAGCAAGCAAAAACTAAAAAAAAACAGAAGCAAAACAGGTTGTAACAAGAAGTGCTATTTCTCTTTTCTTACTGCTTAATCTTTATTTTCTCAAAAAATTATTTCTCGATACCTCTAGTTGTATTAATTGATTTTGCTTTGTTTCTTGTTTAGGCGTCGAACGAAAAAAATAAGGATAGCTTAGGGATGATAATTTCACCTTAAACCATTGAATTTGGATGAAATTAAAAAAAAAAAAAAAAACCTAGGTTTCAAGCTGGATATAAATGTTAAATTACATGTATATTAAACTAATTAGTAAGTTTGGATCGGATTTGAATAATGAATGGGACACCCAATTAGATCAAGTTCAGATATAAAAAATTTATAACCAATTAAATTTGGATAGTTATTTTGGATTTGAGTTTAGATATTAATTAATAGTAAAAAAGCCTGTGCATGAGTATTCTATTGATATCCCTAGATAGCTCGAAGGAAGAGAAACAACACCTACATTAGTTGCTGATAATGAAAATATAACAAGAAGAATCTTCAAAGCTATTTAGAAACTGAGTAATATTTTAATTCTTAAGAAATTAGAGTTAGAAAAAAAAATCATATTTATTTAAATTTAATATTTATCTATCTACAAAAACTAGTTTTTTAAAATTTATATTGAATTTTAAAAAATCTCTATAGTTTTCTTTACAAGTTTTTCATTGTTCTTTCCTCACAAAAAAAAAAAAGACATGAACAATATAATCATTTTTTATACAAATATTTATTTAACAATATAAAATATTAATTTTTTTATCTCAAACCTAGTCCACAATTTTAAGATCATGAACAAAACTAATAACACATAAAAATCAATATATTCTCCATTTAATTGACCAAGAAAATAACCATTACTACTACTCGGCTAAAAGAATTGAAGAAGTTTGCAAATGATCAAAACACCTTAGTTTTTTTTTTCAAAAATTTTTTTCCTTTATTTTGTTTTCAAAAAACTTGATTTTTAAAACTTTTTCTTTTAATTTCATCATTTTTTATTGATTTTGAATTATAATTTTATCTTTTAAAATTTAATTAATTTTGAATTGGTTATTATATTTTCTTTTTATAAGTTTATCATAATTTTAAACAAATGTTCCAATATTTAATTGATGCTTGATTTTTACAAGCATTTATTTTTTTTATCATATCATTAAATAAAAAATATATTAAAAAAAAGTTTTTAAAACTCATTGGAATCCATGGCCTGTGTCACAGGTTTTGTGAGTTATGTCGTAATGTTTAGGTTGATTTCATATGTTATTATTTTAATATTTAAAAACAAATATCATCTTTAAATTTTTTAAAATCAAGCCACACTTTTATTGGTTATCTAAGTTGTTTTCGAACTCACCAAGATAACCAGATCACTAGAGTCAATTTTTATATAAGTTAATTTGAAACTTGAGTTAAGCAACAAGTTGGGTTGAAAAGTTTCAAGGTTGACTTGTTGGGTCAGGTTGAACAACAAAGCCAAATAGTTTTTTTTTTAATTCCATCTTCCATTGTTTTTTTTATTGAATTCTTTTTGGTTTTTTTAGCAATTTTATCTTTCAATATTTAGTTCATTTTGATTTGGTATTTATAAATTTTTTTATATGCTTTCTATGATATTATTGCAGTCTCAAATAAACATCCTGATATTTGGTTAGCTTTTAGTTTTGTGAATGTCTATTTTGTTATCATATCATTAAGTAAAAACTAGTTTCAAAAAGCAAAGTTATTAAAACCAGTGGAGTTTATAATTTGAATTGTGGGTCTGATGGTTTAAGCCACAAAACATATGTCGTCGATCTAATATGTCACCATTTCAATGTTAAAAAAATATCATCATATTTTAAAGTCAAACCATGTCTTTTAATTACCAGTCATCTGAGTTGTCTTTGAATTTGTTAAGTTGACTAAATCACATTAAAAGAACTCTCATACAATTTAAAACCCAGTTTAAGTAAAGAGTAAGGTATAGAGTTTTTAAAATTAACTCCCTCGATTAAGTTTATTAACAATACCAAAAAATTCCCTATAGTTAATCTAAATGAACAAAAACAAATCAGCTAAACAAATATTGTGATCTTTCTTTTCTAACCTTTCAATCTTTTCTCTTTTTCCATGGCCAATGAAACCAAGTTTCTGTAACGAACCATTAGAAGTTAGCATGGAATGGTAATTGTAGTAATTGCAGGTGGTAGAAGTATATTAGCATGGATTAGAGACATTAACACTAGCATGAAGGCACAACAAAGAGAATTTAAGTGTGATAGCAACACCAATAGCTTGTTAACTAATAATACACTTAGATAAATAGTTAGTGGAGTTGTTGTTAGATAGTTAGTTATATAGGAGGTAATAAAAACTTGTATATAATAGTTTGTACTGAGAACGTGCAAGTCAGGTAATAAGGAAGTGATATTTGTTTCTGTAAACTTTCTCTATATCTTTTTCCTCTTCTTTCTTGAATATAACACTTGTTAAAAAAATCCTTAACAACTAGCATCAAAGTCAATCCAAGGACATTAACCAACTCTTGAATTGCTTAGAACTTAACCACTGATGAGAATAATAAGATGAAAGTTGTAGAAAAAAAAACTGCAGAAGACTTGATGAACAAATACAAGGAATCCATGGCTGATAATAAAAAAAAACAGCAAGAGTCCATGGTAAAGAGTAAGGAACAATGTATGGTTGTAACAAAGCAGAAAGACTGATGTAATAAACTTACAAATAGGAGCATTAGTGACCACAATTAAGTCATTCAAGACCAATCATGCAGTAGAGAAAGAAGTAGGAGTTAACTCCAGTTTATGTGGGGTGATTTCTTGGGTTAAAATCTACAAATTTAGATAGATAATAGGAAATCATGATTTTCACAAGGCTAGATATAATGTGGCCTCATCAAAGGTTAATTTTCCAGCTTCACAAAGGAGACAATCCTAGAGGCTAGATAAGATAATATAAGTTCTATAAATTGAATTTCACCCTAGTATATTAATAAGTGAAAATAGATTCACTATATCTATATGATAAGAAAAATACTTGGTATGAAAGGTTCTTGTTTGGTTGCGATGATTTGGCTAACTAGGAGGAATTCTTTAAGGCTCTTTACAAAATATTTGACAGTAAAGATGATATAATAGAAGATTTCAACAAACTTATATAAGATAGGGATATGGAAGAATATGTAGAGATATTTGAGAAGTTAAAATCCTTGATAAATGCATTAAATTCATCATTACTAGAATCTTATTATGTTATCGATTTTATCAATAGACTTAAAGAAGATATCAATCTAATAACATTGATGTAAGACTTTTAACAAGAAAAGTGGTAAGAAGAATGTTTTAACAATATTGTGGCTATAAAGAATAAATATGTTCTAAGAATTAGTTCCTCTTACAATATAGGAAGATTATCAGGTAACCTAACAACTAAATCTTTCAATCATTCAAAGATAAAATCACCATAAGGATCAAAATATTTTTCTAAAACTTCTTTTGAATAAAAAAGAAGATTGGGACAATGCTTTCAATATGATGAAAGGCATGTACCTGAACATCAATATAATTTTAAAGGATTACATATGATATCAAGTCAATCACTACTAAAAAAAGGGTCAATAGCATCGAAAATTAGCAACAAAATATTTTAGATGTAAATTTAGCAAAAAATGAGTAATGGATTACAAATATATTAACTTTTTAATCTTTGTCATTTTCTTTGCTTCAAGACAACTAGAAAATGTTATCCGAAAAAAAAGAAGGAATAGTTTTATTATATTGTTTACAAGTACAAAAAAACCTAAATCTATTCAGAAAAATAATGTGCAGCAAGATATAATACATTATGGATTCACACGATTTTTTTTCTGGTCCTTGAAGCATTTTCTATTTTAATCACGAAACCTTTTTTTTTCCTTTAATTTTGTTCTTCAATAATGCATTGACTTGGAATTGGCTTGATATTTTATTTTTATTAGCTCGCTATAAGATTCTTATAGTATCATAAAAATATCTCGACATTAAGTTATTAATCGATTTGACAAAATAAAATTCAATTTTATTGATTAAGACAAATTGAAGTTTTAAAGATCAAATTTGACACTGAAAAAAATATTTTTCCTTCTTTTTAATTGTTCACTAGGAGTAGATTTTAAAATTTTGATCTCCAAAGTTTTTTTTTTGTTTTCGATCCCCTGTTTATTAAGGTTGTGAAGGTCCAGTCCTAAATTTCATTTATTTTGCATTTCAATCCACGAATTTGGTGAGGAGATAAAGTCATCAAAAATGAAATAGTAAAGAGAAAGTTATTGGTTGTCTATATTCTAGTAACCAAAAACTTTGACAACCAAAAAACGTTGATCTTTGTGTCAGTGGATTTCATTTAGGTGCTTTTGATTTTTCATCTTGCCCAAAAAAATAGATCAGGGCTCAAGAATTGTTTTTTATTTGGGATGATTTTTGGTTTTTTGATTGTTAGAGAATAATATAAATTATATGTTAGAGCTTTACCTATCATTTTAAACTTTTTGGTTGAAATGATTTTTTACATCGTATCAGAGCATACATAAGATTCACATCTAACCAGTGATATTAAAATGTCTATCTCTTCATTTTCTTCAACTCCTAATACTTTTGATTCTTCCCTTCGCATCTTCAATCCTTCTTCCTCCATCAAAATTACTAAACTCCCATATCTAAAAATTCCCACCTGGAAAGCCACCATATTACCCTACCTCAAAAGCCATAAATGTTGTTTCTATATTGATTAAACAATCTAGCAGCCCATCAGAACCATCATTACGTCTAATGGCTCTACAATTCCCAACTCGTCCTTTAATATCTAGGAAACACAAGATAATCTTATCTTTAGTTGTCTTAATTCTTCTCTTTGAAATGAGGTCTTAGCCCAGGTTGCTCATTACACCACCTCTACTGATGTCTAAAAGGTTTTAAGTTTTGCTTTTGCATCCCAATCTTATGTTAAAACAGTACCCATTTGCTTTTAACTCTCTACCATGTGGAAAGGAATTCAATCTATGACCTAGTATTTTATGACAATCATGCATCTTATAGATGAATTGACCTTTATTGGTCAGGTATTGCAATGTGATGATATTATC
The DNA here is from genome assembly GCF_000495115.2 of Populus euphratica. Classification (NCBI taxonomy): domain Eukaryota; kingdom Viridiplantae; phylum Streptophyta; class Magnoliopsida; order Malpighiales; family Salicaceae; genus Populus; species Populus euphratica. Next base: position 463,199 of record NW_011499895.1, read on the forward strand.
AAAATTACTTACTTGACTTGGTCCTGAATTTGATTATCTGGTTTTTATGGTTACTCATTGTGACAATTCTCCCACTTTAAAGGATATTTATTCCATACTCTTCACATGTAAAACTCATATACAACATAATAATCAGGTTTTTCCCTTAGCAAATGCTTTAACAAATATTGTTACAAGACAACCATCATTTTCAAGAGGACAAATGAAGTGCTGCCACCATGGCCACTACTATAAAGGCTAGTAAAGGGGCAATGCCCCCTACCTCGAGAAGAATAATGCTATATGGCAAGCCTGGTCACATATCTTCTTGTTGTTGAAAGTGTTTTGTTCTCTATTTTTTTCCTATTCCACTTTATATGGCTCCTCAAGCTAATATACCTACATCAGACCACAATAACAACCTACTAGATAAGAGAAGCATCGTGATACTAGTGCTACACATCATCTTCCAATGACATAAGTAATTTGAATATCCACTTTTAGCACTAATTAAATTTAAATCAGTGATGGTACAAGTTTGTATATCACCCATAACAAAACTATATCCTTATCTAATTCCTCTTCATCATTTGTTCTTGATAAGATTTTAGTGGTTACTCATATTACTAAAAATTTACTCTGTTCTTAAATTATTCAAGATAATCATGTCTATTTTGAGTTTCACAGTTCTTTTTTTATTAAGGATTACTCGAGGAATGTCCTATATAAAAGACACATGTCTGATGGCCTTTAATGCTTCTCTTCATCTCTTTAATGTAGTTTCCAATTTTTTTTTGTTAGTGTTCGGGTCTTTGTTATAGATTGGCATCATCGTCTTGATCATGCCTTATGTATCATTGTTCAACATGTGCTTGCAAACAATAATTCACATGTTGGTTCCAATACAAAAAATAATATTTTTCCTAAGTGTGAGATGGCTAAAAACATAATTTACTATTTTATGCTTTAGTTTATTTTGTCTTTAAATCTCTTGAATTAATTTACTTTGATGTATAGGAACCTAGCTTAGTTTTTTCTAGTTATGGATATATGTATTATGTTTATTTTGTGGATACCTTTACTAAATTTATTTGGTTATTTCCTTTAAAATTAAAATATGATGTTGATGATATTTTTAATCAATTCCAAACATATGTTAAACTACATTTTGATTTAAAAATTAAGGCTATTCAAAGTGATTGGGAGGATGAATATCAACGTTTAAATGCTTATTTCAAAACCTGTGGAATTCAACATTATTTTGCTTGTCCTTACATACATGAACAGATAGATTTTGTTGAATGTTGACATCGCGAAATTATTGAAATTAACTTAGATTTACAAGCTCATTCTAAATTACCAAAACTTTATTGGAAAGATGTATTTTTAACTGTAATATATATTATTAATCTTCTTCCCTCTCAAGCTCTTAATAATGAATCCCCGTTTGAATTAGGATATCATCAAAAACCAAACTACTTATTCCTATTTGTTTTTGGAAGTGTTAGCTAGATTTGATTGCTTACAATAAATATACAATTAATTTTTGTTTTAAAACTTGTATTTTTAAATATAAAATTAATTTTTGTTTTAAAACTTGTATTTTTCTTTATTACAATCTCTCATACCAAAGATATAAATGTCTTGACCTGGCCATATGTAAAACATATGTTTCTCGCCATCTTGTCTTTAATAAGTATTTGCTTCTATTATAAGCAAGAGTCCAACATGTTCACTCCTCCTACCTTTGATATTTTATCCTTACCGACCTCAATTTTCTCTTCTAGTAATCTAACTACCAATACAAATACACTTGTAACTTTACCCCATCAAATGCCACATGATCAGATCACTGCAACAAATCATTCATTTTCAAATTTTCATCCTACTATATTATGCTCTGATAATGCTTTAGTACCAGTACCTCGCGAAATACCTCTCCCTATTCCAGCACTGTTATTAGCTTTTCCGCTAGTGATGTTTCCACCATCACTCTAGCTACACAACCCCAACCCCACATGATTACATAGTCTCAAACAAATTCTCTCAAGCCAACAATACCTAATACTAGTATGGCTAGATATCCACCACATTCGTGTTTCTGTATTCATTCTACCCCTTTTTTAATAGAACCTACTTGTTTTACTAAGACCTTTAAACATCAACGTTGATATGAAGCCATGGATAATGAATTCATTATTCTTGTAAAATATGGTACTTGGGATCTTGATCAATCACCTCACAACACTAATCTTATTGGTAACAAGGTGTTTCGGATTTAAAATAAAACGAAAACAAGTTAAAGGTATAATTGAGCGCTTCAAAGCATGACTTATTACAAAATGTTATCATTGGCAACTCGATGTGAATCACATGGAGACCTTTACTCCTATAGTTAAGCTAAGAACTATTTGATTATTACTATCTATAGCTACTACAAGGGGCTGAATTGTTCGATAGATTGACATTCAAGTGTTCTATATTATGTTTTTTATCATTTTAATTTTTTATTTTTAATTTAATCATTTCATATTAAATTAATTTAAGATTGAATTTAATACTTTGTTTTAATTGACTTAAGTATATGGCTCTTATAATGTTAAGAATAAATTTTAACATTGAATTAACACTCGATTTGAGACAATTAAATTTCATTTTATTAGTTAAAACTAATTACTAAAAACTTTCTGGATTCAATTTCAAAATTAAACAAATATTCAACCTCATTTTTTATAAGATATAAAATTTTATATCAGCTTTTCTACTCAATTTTTATTATTGTATTCAGTAATCAATAAGTATTTTTATGATAAAAGATGGTCCATCCCGCACTGCTGGGAATCAAACTCGTATACTAGAACCAGTACAATTTATTGGTCCTCCAGTTCTTTTCCATTCTGGAACATTGAAAGCATGCATGCTGTTTCAAAATTTTATGGACAAGTAATTCCCAAAAATAAACAGTTTTCCAACTGTTCTATGTTTGAAGAAATTATGAGAAGATGATCTTAGTCATTTGTTTTCCACGTCTCAGTAAGGGGAAAAAAAACATTCGGTCAATAACTCATAAAGCTTTAAGAACCCAAACACAACGTGTATTAGTTTCTACTAGTTTTGCTATCTACAGCAGGGTAATCCCATCAGTTGATCATGAGTTATTAAAATCCCCCTTGTTGCAAGTCAGAAGCTAATACTATCTTGTATATTTTATTTTCTTAATTATCTCTTCAGATTCAGCTGTAATTCAGTTGCCTTTGCAGTGCAAACAGCAAGCGCTTCGACAGGATTCAGCCATCTCCACAACTTCAGGATTCATTCCTCTATGCCAAGCATGATAGAATTTCAAGCGAACCAGAAAGTCTGCAGCAATAGAAGATTTCTCAGCCTTGATGTTGTAGCGCGTCTGCAATTGCATTTCTAGCTTCATTGCACAGTACTGATGCATCACTCCCTTCTATGGGTTTATGAATAATAACTTTTACAGACCCTGGATTCAAAATACCCTCCAATCCTGCAGGCATGATTTTCCCCGTTCCAATCAGGGTAATAGGTACCACTGGCACTCCAACTTTTGCAGCAACACTGAAGGCACCTTTCTGCATATTATTAGCAACAGAAAACCATGAAATAATAGAAAACAAATTAGTTCTTTTATGCATCCAGAACCGTTAAAACAATCATTCAGAGGAGAAAAAGGATATTAAAAACTTGAGGCGCACAAGCACATATAGAAGGGATGGGGGACGGAAGGGTAGTAGAAAGGTGTAACCTATCCTACTGGACTAAGCTATATCAACTCTTCAAGCCGTTTGAGAATCTAGGAATTAAAGCTGCATTCGAGTAAGGAATTATCGGCCTTCCCATGTTACTCTTGACAACCAGTGTAATCCAGAAACGGAGAAAGTATACAACACTCCATCTCTGGGTATCAGTTTCCCAAACAGCAAAGATGATGACACCTAAGGAAATTAAGAAGCAGAAATGCAGCTAAAAAGCTTCTAATGTGGGTTAAAGTGCATTGGTAACCCATACACATTAGATACACAAAAGCACTGATATACTTGTAATGCCATATTAGTGTGTCAATACTCCACTAAAAGTTTGAAAGTCTATGATCCAACCACCTGAGCCAAAGGTGAAAGAGCCAGGTTCATTTCTTCTTGATTCTCAACGGCCAAAAACTGCTCTAATGGTTTCTCAATCTTTTGAAATGGAAGAAGTTAAATCAAATCAGCCACCGAGAAAAATAAAAATTATGACATGATCTAACCTTGAAAGCACATAATTTTCCATCTTTACTCCGTGTTCCCTCTGGGAAGAAAAAGACAGAGGCCCCCTTCTTGAGTAGATCCATGCAACGCTTGAGACATTCCTGTATACACATAGCCATCGTAACTTCAAATCTATGTTCAACAGTGACAACACTAATTCACCAAGAACAAAACAAAGAAAATAAGATGACTGTAAGTTGTCACCTAGCCCTGAAAGAACACAGCAGCATAAATACTATTAGCAACAGAGAAAGGAAACCACTACCATTTGGCTTCTACTGTCCATCCGCTTCAAGGGAATGACACCCAACATAAGCATAGCCCACCCAATAATGGGAAATAGAAATATCCCAGTCTTACTGATGAACTTGAAGCTTCTGCCAAGAGTAAGAAGAGTATATATGTCTAGAAAACTCTGGTGGTTCGAAACATATACAGCAGGAACATCTGGAGGGGGTAGATTTTCCAATCTCTCGTACTCAATTTTAAAAAATGGAGCAACAGTCAGTGATGCCCAAATTTTGGCAATGGAAAATTGAGCTCTTCTTCGGTATTGATCAAATAAGAGCACAAAAGGATGTTGTGCTATCATCAGCACAATAAGGAAAATGGCAGCAATACCAGTAACAACATAAAAGCCTATTCCTCTAACTTTTGACCCAAAGGTAATATCTGCACTTTAAACAAGTTAAAAAGAAAGATGATTAGCACAAGGTTAAATATAAAACAGAGCAACTGACAAAAGGAATTCTTGAGAAACCTGATAACGGATAGGCAGAATCTGGGATCCCAGTTCCAGCAAGTTCTGATCTTACAACTACAGGTCTGGAAGCTTTAACTTGTTTATGGACCACTGGTTGATTGAACTCCAGTAAATAATTATACCATGGTACACGGACATGTTTCCTTGGAATGCAGGATGCACCATTTAGAGCAGCTGTCAAAAAAAGTGCAAAACAAAAGGATTCATAAGCCTGACAATACAGGAGCAATTATTGCAAGAAAAATATTGGATTCATTTTTTTTTTTTAGTTTTCATTATTTCTTACTAGGTTAGATCTGGAAAGGGTAAGATATGGCTATATTTTTCAGTATCCAGTAGCTTAATCTTTCTTACTAGCTAAATTCATCTTGTTGCCAGCTTAAATGAGCTCAGAACTAAAATGATGTGTATGTGCTACAATCTTTGGTTTTGGTTAGTGTATTGTCTGCTATTTATGAAATTTGTCAAATTTTAAGAGCACATCAACCTGTAAAAGTGATTAATATAAAGATGCTGGTAACAGTTTCTAGGCATCTTTCTCTTGGATATTTAAAAAGACTTCCATGAGCAGAAACAAATTTTCTAAGAAAAAGCTCTTCCTACCAGCAATAGCTCTGCAATAGATGGTCAATCATCAGCAGACTGCAGTAAGCAAGGTGGTCTGGGTTATGCAAGGGGGGTTACACCCCCCCTGCTCCACTTTTAAGCAAGATGTTTAATCGAAAAGACAGAAGCAGGTGTATTCATGGATACAAGAATCTAAAATAAAGCATGCCAATAATTCTTTTTACAATTTTCATAGATGCAGTGAATGTACAAACGGCTATAAACCCACTTAATCAATGTTTTAGGAAAGGGAATTCAGAGACAGCCCTATCCTTCAAGCCATGTTAATTGTTATAATGTTATCACTGAATTGTTGGAGTAGAGAGTTTCAATAGATATCCCAAGCATATTGAGCAAGCAGTGAAAGAACTAAAGAAGATGAAGTCATATGTAAGCATCCAAATGAGACTAATTGATGAAATAAATAGTCATTTACATGGAAAGACACATGTATACAGTAAGTTTAGACAGCTAGGTGGCTACTTACAGTTATATGAATTCCATAGTACAGCTTGTCTATATGTAGAGCACCCAACAAATGGTTCCTTACAAGCACGGAACTGCATTAAGCAAGACATACTAAATAAAGTCCAGAAACAAAGTTTTAACAGTGTGAAAGGGAAAAGGAACTTCTTCTAATACATAAACTCCATCTATGAAATTTAAATCAGCATACAGAAAGACAGGCTAAAGGCACAGATAGAGACAAGAGTGTGTAGAGTGAGAAGAAGCAGGTGGGGTTGCAAAATCCCAGAAGAAGAAATCTAAAATCATAATCTGCAAACAAAAGATGAACTTTACTGATAAAACACCAAATCCAAAAAAAGGGGAGCATACCAATATATACAAAAGTACGGAAAATATGGAATTTAGGTCTACAATATGATTGGAGAATAATGCTTCAAATCTCTAGTTGATTAAACCACAATTTGTAAGCCGTGGATGCATATGTAGCATTCCATGAACGCGACATTACTAAACATTGCCATAACACAATCCAAACCCCTTCAACTCACTGAACCCTCTGGATCACTCTATAATCTAGCAGTCACAAAAAAAAACACAAGCAACTAACGACAATTCATACATGTTGAACTGAAGTCTAACAAATGACCAGTGTCTTCGAAACAAAGCCAGTGCAAAATGTAATCTATTTGACTGGCCCCAAAATCACAGTAATCGAGAACATGTATGTAAAAAAGTAGAAAATCATCAGACAAATGAGAAGCAACAGCCAAAGCGTGTGGTTAGAACAATTTCAGCACAAGTAAATAGGAGGAAAGACATCTTATCACCGCATGAAAAATTAACCCCTAATAATATATAAAGCAATAGATTAATTAATCAAACACATAAAAGAAGAAGAAAGTGGAGAGAAATACCGGCAACAGAGACGGTTGAGAAACATTGCTCGATCGTTTATACCCTGCTGAGATTTGACAAATGGAAACAAAATTATTTTTTTTAAATTTTTTAATAATAATAATATAGATAGATAAATGTAAGGAAGAGAAATAAAGAGAGATGGATGCATACGGAGACGAAGGGGGCAATGGAAAGCGACCACTTCCATTGTATTACTATTGTTTAACATTACTACCCAATCAATCTGATTTGATTTCTTCACCTTCGCCCTCTCTCTTTTGGGTTTTATAGGGTTTAGTGGATTCGGAATTGGAGGGAAGAGGCAAAAATAAGTGAAGGTCTTTTATTGCCAGTTTCGAGATAGATAGGGACTGTTCTTCATCCTCGTCTTCCTTTCTTTTACAGCAGTAGATTAGTCTACCCCCAACCTCTTTTTATTCCTCTACTGTTTTTTTTTTTTTCCTAACAAATTTCTCACCGACGGTTTATGCGATTGAAATTCTTAATTTCAAAAGTAAATGATTAAGAAAAGCTATAAATATTATTTTAGTATATAAAATAAATCACATCCACAACTTCACTGCCAGGATAGAAGATCACAATACTAATCACAAGTGTCCAACTTGAGAAATCGAAAGCTTCTTTATCAACTCTTTGATGTCACAAGCTGGTCATCATGTAGGATGCAATTTTCAAGGGAGCACAATGGTGGTGCTGGTGATAGTATTGTTGTTAAATATATTATTTTTTAAATTAATGTGATGGTATTGTTGTTAAATATATTATTTTTTAAATTAATAATTTTTTAAAAAGAGTTGGTAAAATAAAATAGGTAAATCATTATTTTTTTAGGTATTGTTTGGAAACGTAGTTTGCACTATATTCTCAAAAAATTCAAAAAATTTTTTTTATTAAAATTTAATATGTTTTGTATATTTTGCATCGTTTTAATGTGCTGATGTCAAAAATAATTTTTTAAAAATAAAAAAACATTATTTGCATGCATTTCAGTACAAAAAATTATTTAAAAAGCAACCGCAACTATATTATCCAATAAGCTCTTAATCTCAATCACCTCAATAAGACACCCATGAAATTGCATCATATATCAAGTAATTTGTTTTGGATTCTCAATTAAAAAAATTTAATTTTTAAAATATTTTTAAATCATATAAATATGATTTCATTTCAATAATTAGACTTAAATATATATAATCCTTAAATTCTATAGTTTGATTTAAAAATATTATAAAAAATCATTAATTAAATTTGTAAAGTTCTTAACAAAGATGATATTGATACATTTACCTTTTATAACTGGTTATCAAAACACAAGCAATCATGAAATAATTATAAAAATTTTATGATAGCAAATGAAAACATATTGATCTAGAGACAATTTAGCTTGAAGAAATACACTGCAACTAATAGTCAAATAATAATTTGAGAAACTACATCAAAGCCATGAATAATATTTAATGAAGACATGGCCACATAAGCACTTTTGATGGTTTTGAGAAGAATGAACACAATTATATCAACTGGGGGAATAATGCTAAAAAAAATCATAGTAATTGATGAATTGGTAAATTCACTTGATTATTAAGAGTAACACCATCTTTGAGAAGCATGGTCTAACTAAAAAGCATCTATATTGCTAAAAAGATGATTTATCATTTGAAAAATGATCATAATACATGAGAAATATATCAGTACATAAGTGTATTTTGATGAATATAAAAGGGTGCACACAACCAAATTAGTAGCAGGCAATTTGAAAAAATCTTTGGTAGTAAAAGATATAATTGGCAAGTCTTGCTACAATTGAAGAAGATAGACATAATGTTTTTTTTCCAAAAAAAAAATAGAAAATAAGGCAGATAACAATTGCAAGTTAAGCTCTTCAATTTGGACATGTTTAACCAAATTCCATTATCAAGTGAGTCAAGTTCAGCTCTATAGTTATTGAACCATTTTCATTTTTATTTAGAAGGATCCCAAGTTGATTTTTTCATTTGCATCTAATGAATCCCAAGATAATTCCATTTACTTTTTACTAGTGTGAATCCCAAAATGATCATGTTCATTTCATCTGTATAAATCCTCATATTATCCTTTCATCTGCATGAATCTAAAGTTGATCTTGTTTGTTATATGAATCATGAGTTGATCTTCTTATTTATTTAGATCCCAAGTTGATCGTTTCATATAGTTTCTTTGTGGAATCATTTTATATAAATCCCAAGTTGATCTGTTCATATAAATCCCCAGATGATTCTTTTTTGTATGGTTCCCAAGTTGATCATTTTATATAGATCTCAAGTTGATTGAATCCTAAAATGATCTTTTCATTTTAATTTACATGCATCTCAAGTTCCTTTCACAAGGATCCCAAGTTGATTTGAATTCTAGAATGATCCTTTCATTTTAATTTACATGCATCTCAAGTTAACCCTTTTATTTTTATTTGTATGAATATTAAGTTGATCCTCTCATTCATACTCATACATTTGTGGTTTTATTAGGCAAGATGTTTAGTTTTTAAAAAAGAAAAACAAATACCCTATTTTTGTTCTTTATAAACTTATTAGACAAAGTCAAGGCAAACTTAATTCTTCCTTATCTTTACACCATAAATATTATAAAGAGAGGGTAATTATTGTACTTCTTTTTATCCCCTTGTTTTCAACATATTTTTTAAAAAATAAAATGCAAAAATAAATCCTAAAAAATATATTTTCAATGCAATTTGGCCAATCTTTGATTATTTAATAGTTTTTTTTACCATTTTGGTATCATTTCATGTTAATGAACTTTCCAAAAAAAAATGAAATAAAAAAATTAATTAGAAGAAAATCAGTAAGACTTTTATTAGTGAATATAATATAATTATGGAAGAGATAAGATCAATTTGAATTTTAGAAACCCCACCTCTAAGCAATTAAAAAATAAAAATAATAAAAATAAATGAATGGATAAATACAAGAATAAAAAGGAAGGTTGTGAAAAGTTAGAAAATAAAAAAAGTCAAAAGCTTTTGGTGTTAGTATAAATAAAAGAGAAAATGAACACTATAAGGAAGGAAAATATTTAAAAAAAATGTGAAAGGAAAGTTTAAGAAGATAAAGGTGTGGAAAAAGAAGAAGAGAAAAAACACATGAAATAAACTAAGAGAGTGAAAGGAAAAGAGAACCATTTTTCCATTAGCATCTTTAACCTCTCTTATAAGAAAAGTAAAAACCTAAACTTCCTTTTAAAATAATTGTTAGCCACCATACACCACAACCACAACCCTTTAATTTGAAAGTCTCATCTAAAAACATATAATCTTTCTATTCACAAACAAACCAAGACTAGAAGCATCACAAACTTTAAACACACTAATATTAATAGCCCTAACCATCATTATTAACTCTAATTGAAGCTTTATTATATCTCAAATCTCCCTTGCGACTCTAGAAAACGCCAATCATAATTAATCTTCCATCATGACCATCATTGTCATCATCTGTGAAAGAGAAACAATAGTGCCACATTGTTCGGCCACCTTCAACCTAGTTTCCACCATCTACCATGTATGATAATATCAACAACACAACCATTACCATCATTGATCATGACCTTTATTAACATTGAAAAAGATTTCATGTCTCATGATAACAAGAAGCCCCTTTATTGCACCTAAAAATAATCTTTCTTTCAACCTCAACAACCACCAATAATAACAAGTAATGATGATAAATTAAGAAAGAGAAATGATCCTATGAAAATGAGATAGCAAAAGAGAGTATAAGTTTAAAATGGTAAGATCTCCTTCTTTAAACCTTTCTTTGTCTTACCACTAACCAAAAAAAAGAAAGGTTGATGGTCTACCTTATCTAATAGGTCTCAATTTATTTGGATCACTGGAGTGTGACTCTACGCACCACCAACCACAGGCACATATGAGTTGCATTCGCCGAAGCTAGTCACTCTTATTTAGTGATCTTCAATCAATTTGAACTAATTTAGAAAGTTGATTTCAAACCCAAATATTTTAAAAAAACATGTTGATGAGTTTTTGTTATAATGTATTGATTATTAAAGTTGATTTTCAATCTATTGTGAATGATTAAGATTATTAAAAATTATTATTGGATGTGTTTATTCTTGAATGATTACAGTGGGTTTGATTTATAATGTGGTGATGTAATTATAGATTTTTTTGTATGACATAATTAATTTGATTTATGAGGTCAATTTATTGTTAGGATAAAAATCCTCAATGGGTTTTATTCTTAGAAGTCAATTTAAAAAATGATAATAAGATTGCTTTTTTTAAAAAAAAATATTTTCAACTTGTAAATATTTGTTGAAAGTTTTCTTATCATAGATTGATATAGGATAAAAAAAACCTCAACAATTTCTATCCTTAAAAGTCAATCTAAAAATAATAATAAGATTGCTTTTTAAAAAAAAAATATTTTCAACTCGTAAATATTTACTGAAAGTTTTCTTATCATAGATTGATATAGGATAAAAAAAAACCTCAACATTTCTATTTTTAAAAGTCAATCTAAAAATGATAATAAGATCACTTTAAAAAAAATATTTTTTCAGCTTGTAGATTTTCTTGGATGAAAAACAAAATCTCAAAATGGTTTTTATACTAGAAATTAAAAAATATACTTTTAATGGATTTTATCCTTATAAATTGATTAAATTTCCTTCAAAAAAATATTTTTAAATTATAAATATTTTGTTATGGTTTTATTATACATGCGTCTAATTAGGACAAATAAACTCTCAACAAGATTAATCCTTAAAAAATGACCAAATAAATAGTAAAATTACTAGTATAAATATTTTCTTTGTTTTTCAATTAAATAATTATTAAAGTTTTGGTTAAGAATGTTATTATTTATGATTGACTAAAAACAAATAGATCAGCATTTGGCATTATCCTGAAAAGTTGATTAAAAGGATAATAATTTTTTTGAACATGTGACTTAATCATAAACATCCACCTAAAAAATATTTTAATAACATGTTAATTGTATTTATCTATAAAAACAATACAAGATAAAATGAATCATCATTGAATGTTATTATATAAAACTACTTAATGGGTAATAAAAGCAATTAATATGCGATTTATTATGAAGGCAAACCTTAGTATAAAAGCACACATTTTATCATTAAAAACAAATAATAATACAGCTTAGTTTCTATAAAACTAATTAGCAGAGTGCATTCACAAACAATAAAACAAAACCAATTATTCCCTCTGAATTATATAAGTTCATACAAGGATTGAAGAAACAAGATCAAGTAGAAACATACCCAACAGGGAAGAAAAACTTTGAATGAAAGAGAAATTGAAGGGAGAAACAAAATCTAAATATAAAAAGTAAATAGGAGCGGGAGAATCTAGTTGCGGGGGTGGGTGTTAGCTGGGTTAGCGACACCAACTGTGACCTTGGCAACATCTAATGCGGAGGCTTCAGGCTTCTTCTTGGTATACAAAACGAAGTAGCCAATAGCGGCAACAACAGCAACACCACCAATGGCCGTTTTCAATGGACACAGAGACAATTTGCGACGCTGGTGAAGCACCTCTGTTGAATGCCGTGCTGCTTGATCTGACCCCGCCATGTTGCTCTTGGTTATCTTAAGCTGTCGGTTTCTTTTCTTTTCTTTTCTTCTCCCTTCCTTTGGCTTGTGGAAGCTTTAAATTCAAGTTGGTGATTTGCCATGGACGCTGCAGGATTTAGACAAACAACGAGGAAAGGACACGAAGGGCTGTTAAAACGAGATGGGAGGCGAAAGTAAAGGTTAAATGGACACGTTGAGAAGTTGACATTTTCAATGTTGACACGCGGCATGACTGCCAATTCCTGGGAGAAAGCAGCAATAGAATAGTTCACAGAGTAGTTCTGATCACTGTTGGACTGGGAAACGCGGCAAAAAAAATAAATATTTTTTTATTTAAAATTAATTTTTTTATGGTTTTGAAATGTTAATGTAAAAATTAAAAAATATTATTTTTATATAAAAATAATTTTAAAAATAATTTTTATTATAATATTAAATACTACCTTAATTAATTTGAAATCCAAATAGATCTGAGTTAAAAAAATAAAAAATAAATAAAAATTGATTGATGTTGGTTGATTTATTAACCCAATTTATCGGAACTTTACACGCCAAAACTTCACTTCTTGATTTAAAAAAAAAAAAAAAGAAGTTAATTAAAATAATATTTAAAAAAAAAAATCAACCTTCTTTCTGATCTGTCCTCTTTAATTTGCCCCGCATCAACCCGGATAAGATCTTACAACTACAGTTCTTATTTTCTTTCCTTGTTTCTTTAGAGCAGTCGGTGCTTGCTTACCACGCAGCATAAAAAGAAAGTCACATCAAACAACTTATCCAATTATTTTTCTTAACATAAAAATTATTTAAATAATATTATTATTTTATCTAAAAAAAAATTTAAAACTTTGTATAGATTCATTCAATTTAATCTAACCAATTTAATAACTTTAAAAACAATTTAAGAAATTGATAAAAATATAATTTAATTTAAAATAAATATTCAAAATAATATTTTTATTAATAAATATTGGGACAACAATATATTAAATTGATTTAAATCAACTCGAGTTAATATGTCAATTCACATGACAAGTTATGAGATCATGATAACCATATATAAAACAAATTAAATATCTAATTTTTAATAAACTCAATATTAAATAATAATAAAATTTAAAAATAATTTAAAAAGAGAATAAAAAAACTTGAGTTAACCTTAGTTAACCTATCAAACCCGCTACCCGGATCATGAGACTACGATAATCTAAAAAAATCAAATTGAATAAATTATAAAACTCAATCCACAAGGAACATAATGTGGATGGATATAACTAAAATTGAAAAACCAATTAAAAAAATTACATAAAAAAACTCAATTCAACTTAAATTAACTGCCAAAAACATGACTCAAGTTCTGAGTCATGAGATAGAAATAATCTTATAAAAATTTAATTGAAATAAATTATAAAGCCTAACTCCTAATTAACTTAATTTTAAAGGATGAAATTAAAAAAAATCAATTATATAAAAAAACTCGAGTCAACTAATCAAACTCATGATCTGAGTTATGAGACTGAGATAATATAATGTTAAAAATAAAATTAAAATAAAAAAAAACATAAATTAGAAAAAAAAAAACAAAGAAAAAAAAATACATATTAAAGTTAATAGTATTTTTTGTGAGGAGGAGTCCAATAAAATTGTTTTATGATGAGAAGTATAGTTAAAAAAAAAATATTTTTTTGTTAATTTGGAGTATGTATAAATATCTTAAAACCTAATGATCCCATATTAAATTAAGAAAAATCTAAAAGACATCAATAAACACTATAACCCAAAATATATTTCACTGATAGTTAGAATAGTAAAATGATAATTTTATCCTTTTTAAAAACTCTAACAAAGCTTGCAATTGAAGGGAAAATCATTTTTTTCTAGAGAATTAATTCAACATTATAAAATTAATTGAGGATAAATTGGTGTGCACAATTTTTTAAACATATTGAAATTACTTTGTTGCCTTTAAAAGAAATATATATATATTTTCCAGGTTTTTTTTATTTCTTTACTTTTTAATATTATTTGCAATGTAAAATTATATTAATACCCTTAAAAAAAGAAAAATCAAACTAGCATCCAGGGCCTTTTAGATATTTTATTTGTTTTGTCACATTAAACTAACTTTTTCACTTGAAATCAAAAAATAAATAAGTTTGAGTTTACGGGTATTGTTATCTTTTCATTTTGATTTTTTTTTCGTGGTTCTTTTGTTCTAGAGGGTTAATTTAGTCATTTAATAAAAATAAAAATTAAAGAAAAAACAACGTATGAACAAAGCAAATGTGCTTCAAACAATATACATCATCTAATGATCAAGCACTGCCCTTCAGGATAGTGGTGGCCTTGTTCCGGGGTCGCTTTTATGATAAGACAACATATATGGTAATTGGTTCTTTCATTTCGAGTCAACAACTGTTTTTTTTTTCGTTTTTTTTTTCTTGATTTTTAGCATGACCCTTAAATTTTTTAAAGAATCTCTTTAATTTATCTTTTCTTTAAATTTGGTTCTAATTTTTTAATTTTTATGTTTTTTTATCTAATTTCACCCCCCTCCAAACTTTTTCGTATGTAAAATTAAATATTTTTTTCAATTTCATTATTTTTTAGTTTTTTCTATTAAATTTAATTTTTATTTTTTTATTACTAATTTTTTTGCCTTGAAAATTTTATAAGGTTGATATTTCCTTTTCAATTTTATTCCTCAACATTAAATTGATTAAGTATTAAGTTTCTTAACTGAGTCCGAGTCTAAGATTTAACGGGTTATAATTTTAAGAAATTGACCTAAGTTTAGAAAATTCACATGAGTTTACTTGATATTTTTTTTATTCATCTTAATTATTTTTTATTTTATCATTTAGTATTTATTTGATTGAAAATTAGGCTTTATAATTTATTTTTTTAGCTTTTTATAGGACTTATCAATCCTTTTGAAAATTACACAAGCCACCTTGAGTTTTTTATCGGTCTTTATTAAATTTCACTTTTATAAAAAAAAATTAAATTAATTAAATGAATATAAGTATAAGATGCTTGTTTTATGGTATTCTTGGTTTGCTTTCTAAATCATTGCTCTAACAACTAGTGTTTTTTTTTCAACTTGATTTTTAATTTTTTTTTTAAATGTTGTCACCTACTGGATTTTATCCTTCAACATTAAATTAGTTAGGTGTTGAGTCTTCTTGGTTAAGTTCAAGTTTAGAATTTAATGAAAAATAAGTTTGAGAGATTAACATAGATTTAAGAGGTTCACTTAAGTTTACTCTTTTTTTTATGCTTATTTTTTGATTTTATCTTCTAAATTTTTTTTCCTCCTTTCTATGGGATTTTTAGTCATTTTGAAAAAAACATGAGTTACTTCTAAGTATTTTTTTTTCGGTCTTTATTGAATTTACTTTTTTTAAAATGAATTTTATTTTTGAATTAGATTAAATTAATTGATTAAATATAAATATGAGATGCTTGTTGCATGATATTTAACAACACATGCAATCTCTTTCAATCACCTTGATCTTAGATTCTTCATAAACATTTTTTTTTTTATGTTGGGAAAAAATTGATTGAGTCTGCAGCATAATGTGAACTATCTAACTAATTAATATTCTATTTACCCAATTAAAATAATATTATAAAATATACTAAAACCCATAGTCTTTTACACATAGTAATATAGAGCACACATTTTTTTTTTGTCCTTCAACTTTTTTTTTCAATTATAAATTTCTATTATAAATTTAAGGACAAATTTCTTATAATTTTTTTGATATAGATAAAATTCAACAAAAGAGGATTAGCATGTAAAATAAGGAAAAACCACATAGCAAGTCTCAAATTTATTCATAAAAGTTTTTTTTAGTCTGTCTATCTTCCTGTACAATCCCTTTAATTTTTGTAATTTTAGTTTTGATATAAAAAATTATTTTATTTATTTTTTAATCCCTCGATATGACAAAGAAGAGACCAACTTGCCAAAAAACAATGAAGAAAAGAGAAGGTTATTGGTTCACCATATTCCAACGATAAAAAATATTAATTTTGGTGTCAATAAATCTATTTGATGAGAAAAGTTTCATTAAAATATTTTGAAACCTTTATTTTATCTGAAAAAGTAGATCAAAGCCATGAAAATTTTTAAAACCTGGGTTGGTTTTTTGTATTTTAACCTATCTTGTGCTAATTTAATACCATAAATGTTTTTATTGAGGTTTTTATGGTATTTTAACTGTTTTCAAGTAAAACAAAAAGAAGTTGAAAATAAGGTATTTTGGTCTAAGAAACCAGGGACATGACATCCTGCCCGATTAAAATAGCCGGAGATACTAGGGATAAAATGTCATCAACTATTTTTTTCAAAACGAAAAAGAAAAAGAAAGAAAAATGATCTATCACCCTCTTAAAATATATATATAAAAAAGATAAGGCTAATCATGTGGGTCTAACCTTATAGACCAACACTATATATATATATATATATATAAAGATAAGGTTAATTATGTGGGTCTAGCTTTACAGACCAACACACACCTTTTATTTGTTGTGTCAAGCACCAAACTGCCACCTCCTTTATATTTTTTTATTAAAAAAAAGAAAAATAATTTATTACCCTTTTAAAACACACACACACATATATAAGGCTAATCATGTGGGGCTAATAATGTGGGTCTAGCTTTACATATCAATGCGCACCTTTTGCTTATTGTGTCGTGTACTAAACGGACACCTTCTTTGTTTTTTATTTTTTATTTTTTGACATTTAAATGTACTATAAAAAGATTAATATTATATTTTAATTATTAAATAATATAGTTTTTTATAAGAATGTTAATATGTTTTTCACTTACTATTATGTACCTAACATGAAAAACAATTGCATGGATATTCAATTAAAATAAATTTGTGTTTTTTTTTTAATATATTTTTTTATATACTTTTGTCACATTTATCATTTATTTTTTGTTCAAATATATTTTAAATACTAAGACATTGTTTTGATTTTTTATTATTCATTTTTAAGACCATGATGAATTTTTATTTAGAAATGAATGCTCGTAATTTTAAAATAAATTTAAGTTAAAATAATTGAAAGATGCATTAATAAGAAAATAAAGTCTAGATTGAAAAAAATATATTTTTTCTTTTAATTTCAAATGGCTGAATTTTTTTTAATAGAATACTGAGAAAAATTAAAAATCTCCATTATGGAGATAAATTAAATATATTAATTTGCATATAATTATCAATTTATTTTATTTAACACGTGTTGAATTTTTGTTTTACACTTCAAATATTTTCTAGTCAATGAAAGCAAATTCCGAGTTTTTAAACACTTAAAATTTAATTTTCAAGTTATGTTTATATGAAACATCCAAAAATATTATAGAAATTTTAATAACCTCATTTTTAATCCAGAAACACCCTCAATTATTTTAGAAACCGAAAATCCAACAGAATTAAAAAAACAAAAAACCCTTTACAAGCATCAATCCACCTATTTTTTTACATTTTTTTACATGGTTAAAGAAAAACCATTTCCATTAACTTCATTTTCCAAAACAAATTCATTGACAACAGGATTAACCTTTTTTTATGATTGGAAAGTGGTTGATCAAAATCTCTCCTTTTTCTAACAACTTCCTTTCTCATCTTCCATAAGTCAAGGATTGAAATGTAATAAAAATAATGTTTGTGGACTAAAACATAAAAACATAAAACTGCATGAACCAAATACATGAAAATAAAAAAACTTAAGGAACCAAAATGCACTTTTCGACATCCAAGGAACAATAAAAAACGCATTGTTCTCCGACAGTGCAGTCCACATGAGCTTTGAGTGTAGGGGAGAGCATTATTGGTCTACGGTGAAAGAACAAGTTGTTTTAGTTCATTTTATAATTATAGTTAAAGTTATGATTATGATTATAATTATAACATTTCATTGATCTCTAACTGCTTCCAGGGATCTATTGATCTCTTTGCTAGCCTGCTGGCCTAAAAGGGAACGTGCATGTTTGTAATGCTAGTTTAATATCAGTAATTTCGACCATTGAATAGAATCAGAGATGGTTTGAGAGAGTCAGGGGCCCAAAATCGAAGAAAACTGCTACCATTTCCTGAAAGAATCTATGCATTGTCTTCCCTTTCAATACTTTACACGCACTCTACAACTTGCCTGAAGGAGGTGAGAAGAATACCTTAAACAACCATTTCAGCCTCTTTAACACTGGAAGGGATCCCAATATTCAACCTCATGGTTGATTTGTACTGGTCTGGTACAGCAGCACCAGCCTGAACGCAAATTTCTACAACAGCAGGGGCTTGACCATAGAAGTTCTTCAGCTCCCTTCGCAATGGCGGCCCATCCACATCAGGAACATGCCACACATATCTTGGCGGTATCAAGTCATCAAGAACAGCAGACTGCCAACCATGCTGTCCGTTCCGTTGTTGGTGCTTGTGGGCCCCACAGTTCTGTGCCTTGTGTCCGCTATGTCCCACATGCACCTCCGGGCAATATCCACAAACTCTGACGCGGTACATCTGCATTAACCTCTTGGCTCCTTTCCTCATCTTTTCCCATGCTTGTAGTGTTTCCTCGGCAAGCAAGGTTTTTTCTTCTTCATTAGCTGGGGCTACTGCTTTTGAGATGGGTAATTCGGTTAATATTGGCTTTAGAGGAACTTCTGGGACGGGGTCTGGTAGGTCACTTTCATCTGCATCAACAAATTCCCTTTTTCCGATGCGAATAATTGGTTTTCTTCTCCTTTTTGTTGGATATTCAGAAACGTAAACACCAGCTTGGATACAGAGCTCCATTACTGCAGGAATTCGGGGAATTGAAAATCTCTCCTCATGTTTAATTCGTTTTCCAAGAGGATCATAAAGGTGGTAGGCTTCTATTGGCACAAGTACATCTTCGACAGCTGCATTTGTCCACTGATGAAGACCCTTGCGGAAGGTGGCATGTTTGCCTTTACATGACTTGAATGGATGTCCTTCAGGTCCCACGTGGAGCTCGTTACACCACCTGCAAAAGGTAGACAGTAACCACTCTAATATAGACCTTCAAACCATGAGGAGAGACCATATTCACCACGAAGGTTGAATTCCCCATGATAATTCTTTATCCAACTAACTCGATTGCACCTATTCACAGTAAAGACAAAGAGTGCTTTGTTTAACACTGTTAATTTACCAACCAGTAGTATTCAGTAGCAAAAACATCTTATCAAAATTCACTATTACCATCTCCGTGCAAATCATAAAATTCAAGATGCTTCATAGGCGTGCCAAAACTCCAATCAAAAGTTCACTAATACAACGCCCTTATATCTCTTTACACCATTTATTTCTATATTCCCACTGACAACAGGTGGCGATTATCGTAAGGCCGGGTCAACTTCTGCGCATGATGAACATTGGCAAGCAATAACATCTCATTCAGATGCAGGCATCTATAGAAGGGCCATCAGAGACAACATATGACACACGAACCATGCATTTTGCCTTAAAAGTTTTAAGGAGGAACAGTATGACTAACCAATTTAGCTGAACACAACATTGCTCAACAAGGCTAAAATAGTGCATGTGAGAGCAAGATAGAACAATCCCTTAAGATACCCTTGCTTCCGCAAATAAATTGGATTGCAAGATTGTAACCAAGAGCTATGGTTTTTCAGAGATGAAGATTACCCACAAGCATGCACAGGAACCACTTTTAACAGTTTTTTGAGATTGTTAATTAACGTGATCCTTGCATTGAATACATCATAAGCAAGTGGCACCAGGCATTGAACGAGCAAACCATTCTTTGGAGGTGGTGCACGTCCTTTAGGTTGGCCTTTGCGCTTCTTGAGCCTCTCCCTTGCAGCTCGTCTCAACTCAACTATGGGTATTGGAAAGGGCTTCTTCTCCTTTCTTGAATAATTCCGAGGAAAATCAGCATTTTGAGGATATTCGTTTGTGATAACCAGTGCATGTGGTTCAGGCAACATCCTTGGTGTAGTTCTAGACTTGAATGAATGCCTAAGTTTAAGATCACTATGCTGCAGAAGGGAAAAAATAAAATTCATTTTAAACAGAAAAGAGATAAATAAAAACCAAGAAACGGCATTATAGTTATACAGTGAGCATAAAGATGACTGATTATAAAGTCAAAGTGTACAACATACTCAAGAAACGATGTTTAAGGTCAAATATGATACAAGACTTTCTCGCATAATCGTAGTAGTGTTTATTGCCATAGCCTTCATACTGCTGCTGCCTACCAGATATCAGAGGCAATGGCATACAAACTATGGCTGGATGACATGTAATCTTTCCTGGACCTCAGGTACAACTGTGTTTGACCAAAAGCACCATTCGGGGCCTTTATTGATAAAGTTATCAAATCATCAATATGGAAGTTAATATCTATCAGTCCATTGGCTTCATCCACCAAAAAACATAAATGATGGAACGAATTTCACATTGAAGCTGCCAAGGCCCGCAACTAATATGGTCACATTTTTCCATCAATGGAGATTAAAAATATTTGCCCCATCATGTAACATTTGATCTGTAGTAATTTATGCAGAAGATGAAACCATTGCTATTCTCAAGCAAGTGGCAATGCAAGTAAAAATGATACCGCAATCACTTTTATTTGCGGTGTTAAACACCAATGCAATCAATTGTGCTGATCCTCCACAAGAAACAATAAAGATAAACAAAGCCACGCCTCACAACAACTGAATTGAAAGGAAAATTCAACCTAAACTACTCCTAGAATTGTGGAACTCTTACGCAACCAATCACACTATACTTAATTAAAAAAAAATCAATGTCACACAAAACTGTAATAAGAATAACTCCCGAAAATCAGAGACAATATATAATATACTACAAGAGAGGCCTTTTTCACATATATTTTAAGCAATTTAAACAAAGGTTCCTGATGAGCAAGAAAAGCCAACATTCCAGGACAAACATAATAGCCTAATGAAAATAAGATTTAACTAAACAATACAAAGAGTTAAAGTCATCATCAATTCCCATTTCATTGGTGAGAAAGAACCCAATACAATAAAAGTAGCCAGTAATTGCAGATTGTAGATAAAACGCAGATGAGCAAGAAAGCGTGAATTGGTTATTACAGCTTCGGCATACCTGAAAAGAATGGAAGGAGCTAAGTTTGAGAAATTCTGAACTTGGGAGAAAAGAGACAGTGAAGGGTTCCATTCTGAGAAAGGAAGATCTTAATTTAGAATGAAAAAAAGCCATGGTGCACAAAGGGTAGTTAGAAGACGATCCACAGTCTGTCCCTGAAACCAACCAAGTTTACCAACAATATTTATTCCAACGAAAAGAGGAAATCTTGAAAATTTGAAACCAGAGAAACAGATAAGTGAGCTTACATGTTGCAACTGAAGAGGAAACTAACATTTTTTTAAAGAGCGGGAGGACAAGGAATCAAGAGAAAATCTGGGTGCTTTAACTATAAGTCATTGGCTACAAGGATGAGGAACTCCTGGCTACCTCCAAGCCAAAGCTCTCTCAGGCACAAATATATATGGAGATGATGATTTTACAGGTGCTTTTTAATATCCAAAATAGCCCACTTCCATGTACATTATCCACGGATTAATAACGTAGGTTTTGTATTTTAAAAATATTTTTTTAAAAAAATAATATTAATATTAATTTTTTAAATTTAATTTAATTCAATATTTTTTAATTGTTTTAATGTGTTAATATAAAAAAATATTTTAATTTAATATATTTTTAAATAAAAAACTTTAAAAAATAATTATTATTATTCTTCCAAACCCTAGGAAAAAACTTAGCTTGAAATGGTTCGTATGGACGAGACAAGCCCAGGCCATGACAAGACTGAAATGTAACTCATTAATTGATTAATTATACATTCGCCGATTAATTAATACATAATTAACTGGAACATTTAATATTATAATTATTTAATTTACACGTTTAGTGATTATACATTTACTCATCACAAAGTTTTATAGCATTTGACCTGATCTAGAGTTAACCCAAAAAAAGGAATCAGGATTGAGTTATATAGGTTGAGTTGAGTTAATTTAAATTAATTTAAAAAAATTAAAAAGATATTTTAATTTTTAATATTTTATATAAAAAATTAAAAAATAATTTATATAAATATAAATCAATCATATTATAAATAATAAAATTTAAAAAATTATTTAAAAGATTTTATATTTCACATTAAAAAAATATTATATTAATATGTTATCTTTTTAAGTTGAAGTATTTAAACTAAAAGATTTTTTTATTTTATATTGAAAAAATATAATTTTTTTTTATGAATATAAAATATATATATTAAAGAATTTCAAATTCTACATTAAAAAAATAATTTTTTTTATGAACATAAAGTAGATATATACTAAAAGGCTTGAAATTATATATTAAAAAAATAAAATATTATTATAGTATTTATATAGTGAACTTTAAATAAGGTTAATAACCAAATAAAAAATATATAAAAATAAGGTTTTTAACAAGAAAAAAAAACATATTAAAAAAAAAATCTCAACCAGGTTTTTTCAGGTTATCTTGATCATAAGTCGACTCGAAGGATCAATTAGTTTTGTCGGGTTTTTGCTCATTCCGGTCTTTTATCTTATTCAGATTGATTCAACCACTAAATTAACTGAATCTTAAATTGATCTTGTCAAACTAATCTGAATTTAATAACTATATTAAGTTTAAAAAAATTAGAAAAATTCAATAAAAAATTATTATACAAACTTGGTTCCCCCTTGAAATTACAGACTAAACCAATAAAATTATTACATGTAACTTAATATGGAGACATTCACCGCATATTTTATTTATTTATTTATTTATTTTTCCTAAAAAGTATAATTAATGTTTCTTTTCACCCACTTACCGTGAAAATATAGTTTTTTTTCCATAAAAAACAAAATAGTTAAAGGAAGAAATATTAATCTAGAACTTAGGGGTTGTTTTTACTCTTTTTTTGTTTTTAACAACATAATAAAACAACTAAATTATTATTAAATTTAAATTTCTTTTAATATGTTCTTTTGTTATAAGCGACTGTATTAAGGGAAATTTAGTATTTTTATACATATAAAATATTTTAAAAATTAGAAAGTAGTTAGTGAGTGTTTATCACATCAAAGTTTATAGTTATATTTACGCTTTTCAAGTGGTGTATACAATGTCTATACCTAAGTTTTCATGATAATATTTGAATTGTCATGATAGCCTCTTTTTTTTTTTATAAATGGCATGTATGACCAACAAACATATTTTTTTTTATATATATATAAATGGCATGTATGACCAACAAACGTATGATATGGTGTTATTGACCCTTTTTTTTTTATTTTTATCTCTCTCTATTCCTTGATTTTAATACATGCCCCTATAAATTTTCAAAACAACTCTTTAGTGTATTTTTCCTTTAGATTTGATTCCTCTTCTTTTTATTACTATTTATTTTGTTTTAAATAATTCATAAAATGAGATTTTTTTAAATTCCATCATTCTTTGATTTTCTCTTTTGTTAGATTTGATCCTTATTTTTAGAAAACTATTTATTTTTTAATATTTTTATAATTGATTTATTTTTCAATTACATCCCTTTATATTTCATTTTATTTAATTTTTAAATTTGATCCTTACTTTTTTAGATTGCTTCCCAAATTTTTCCAACATTGTTTCCCTGGTTGCATAAGTTTCTCTCATTGATTTCTCATCGTCGAAAGGTTAATCTATAATATCAAATTATTTTGTTGACAAATTGCTAAGATTGTGAAATTTTAGGACCAAATGCTTATTATTTTGTATAATACTTAGATTGTTTGAACTCTTAATTTGGTTTGATGTGTGTTGCAGTTTGATATAATTTGTGCTGGATAGTTAATTTATTTTTTAGGTTAGAAAACACAACAATACCTCAGTTTATATCAGACAAACAAACAAAGCAGATTACCTTAGGTAAAATATATTATGGGTGATACATCTTCTCTACACACAACTAGTCTCTTTATTCAAACTTTGAGACCGGTTAGAGTTTTTAGTGATTAAAATACTAGGAGACAACCTTTTTTTTTTGTACTGATAAGAAATAAAAATTCCTTGTTTTTCCCCAATCACTAGAGAGATCCCGACTCGAGAGAAATATCATCACAATGTTGTACACGTGCGTCATCGACCAAGCAAATCCAAAAACCATCTCTAATTATTGTGCGTCTCTTCTTCCACAATAGTAAAACACAATAAATAAATTCCTTGATTCGCATTATAAGCAACTACAATCAACAACTTAGCATTCTACTTACCATAAAGGTGAGTATCGTTAATACTAATTAGAGAATGATAATATTAAAACCTATCAATTAAAGCATTAAATGCTCAAAATGCTCTCTTAAATATTGTCTTATAGCCATCAACTATTTTATGATCCAAAGTGACAATTGTTCTAGGATTTGAATATCTAATGGCTAGTAGAATACTAGATAAGTTTTGAAATGACTCTTTATGTGTACCAAATAACAACTCTAATATTTTATGTTTAACTACCCACACCTTTCAATAAGAGACTTTATGCCCATAATACCTCTTCACAGTATCTTGAATCATTGCAACACTCATATTTAATTCTCTCTTTGTAATTGTCAACATCACCTTAGTAATTAAATATGAGTCAATTTGATGATGGCGTTGCAAAACAAAAGAGTTTTAACATGTGTGTAACCCTTTTAATTTTGAGATTTTCCATATATCAAATCTTTAGTGTACCCCTACATAAATACCATCTATAAACCAGTTCCTAAACACACTGCAACTGAATATAGGTTTTTGTTGAACAATGAACCTTGTACTGCAAAGAATTCTTTATATGCCACCATTTTACTATATTAACACATTCAAACTTGTCCTTATATCTTTTTCCAACCTCTAATTCATTAACTGATAAGCTCGAATGTCTGTGATTATCAGCTCAATCATGGCATTCATATTGATCATTCACACTCACAACCTTAGAGTCAGGACTAGGAGGTGCCATGTATTGATTAACAGGCTTAACTAACTCAATATCTCAATCATCCTCATCGTCCCCATCTTCCCCCTCAACCATAACTCTATCAATGTGACGCTCATTTTTGTCATTATTTGGTTTGAATTCTCTATAAAAATATGAAGAAAATGTCATACCTAATTGCGATTCCATATTAACAATTCTTTGCACTCATATTTGTCTACTGGCATTACTACCTAACCTAGATGGACCAGCTGCTCATAATGCTTATATGATTCTTTGAGAGTTACTTGAAGATCAGGTCAACTCTATAATATAAGAGTTTCCTCGTCTAGGTCTACTATTCATATAGAGCTCTAGCATATTAACCTTATTAATCCTCAAAAACCCAAACATTGAATTCACACCCTTGTCACTACAGATTGCTACACCGATATAATAAGTTTGATTGACCCTAGTTTGTAACATCATCCAAGTAATCCTTACATCTATTTCAAATATATTCAAGTCAAGTCAATCATATAACATTCTTGATAACTCATTAAGGGACATGTTTGATGTAACAATAAAGAATTCATGCCTTCCTCCATTATAAATGATATCATTGTCAATATTGATAAGGATACTATTATATAAGCATAATATTTTTAAATTATCAAACATTCTATAATTTATCAACAAAACCATAATATTAATATAATCAGCTAAAACCTAAATTCATCAAATTAATTATCGAATACCTACATTCATCAAATTTCACTACCATAAAAAAAAATTATCAATCAAATTCATGTATTTCATAGCTAGTATTATTATTTTATACATAATTCAATATAATTCATAATTTAACATAATTCAACATTAACTCTTTCATCATGTAATTTTGTTAATTCACAATCAACAATAACAAAAAAAACATTAATTATTTAACAAAATAACCTAAATATCAACTTAAAATATATCTAATTAACATAATCCATAACTTAACCTAAATCAGCACTAACTAATCAAATATATAATTTTATTAATTCACAGTCAACAACAATCTAAAATCATTAATTATTTTACAAGATAACCTAATCATATCAAACTAACAACTTATATTACATCTAATCAACCTAATTTCTAATTCAAAACCCTAACATTCAATAAAATCAAATTAATATATATTAAACATTAATTACATCAAATTCATTAAGTGTCCAATGAAATCATAAATATTATCTGCGACTTTCAAATACCATCTATAATACATGAAAGTAAAAGTGTATTAGATCCCTAATTATTTTGTCAACTATATCACCTTTCTATTTTTTACTGTGCTAAAGTATTTTGAAATCAAAACCATCCATCCTTGCGAAGAGGAACAAATAGTAATTGGACCAAAAAAAACAAAAAGGCTCTTGCATGACCGACAGACAGGGCAAAATGCAGCTGGTAGGCTCAAAGGCTGCCTCGACAAATGCGAATGCAGTGTCTAGACATGCCACGCAACGGACCCAACGGCTAGTTTTCTCTTCACTCCCATCTATAAAAAGGGCCATCGTTGATTCAAGGATACTTATCTTTTTTTCTCGTAGCTCCATCATATCTATTTATCTCTTCTTTCTCGCCCTCGAAAAAAAAAAAAAAAAGCTTTCACAATCTGTTAAATGGCTTCACATAAAGCTGCTTTATTATCCTCGGTATTGATTGTTTCTCTCTTCGTTACCTTCACAGAAGCTAGAGACTTCATGGTTGGAGGCAAAAATGATTCATGGAAAATCCCTTCCTCTGAGTCTGATTCACTCAACAAATGGGCTGAGGCTTCACGTTTCCGAGTTGGAGACACACTAGGTACATATTCATAAACGACAATTCAATTTTAAGCCCCCTTTCCATCATGGGGTTTCTCTGTTTCTTTCAAATTTTCGATTTTATTGTCTGAGTTTTAGTATAATTTCCAATTATTTTCTGTCTCTATCTTTGTTTTGTTTAACCCTTTTTCTTTGCACAGTTTGGACTTATGATCCCAAAAAGGACTCGGTACTTCAAGTGATCAGAAAAGATTATGAAACCTGTAATACATCAAGTCCTCTAGTTACTTACAAGGATGGTAACACGAACGTGAAGCTTGACAAGTCAGGGCCATACTACTTCATAAGCGGAGCTGATGGGCATTGTGAGCAGGGACAAAAGTTAATTACTGTGGTTATGTCAATGAGAAGCCATTTCATGGGTATTTCTCCAGCACCTTCTCCGGTAGAATTTGGAGGTCCTGCGGTGGCTCCAACTAGCACTGGTGGTGTGAATTTGAGGGGTAGTTTGGGGTTGATTTTTGGGGTCTTGACAGGGGTGATTCTGTTCTGAGGAATGATAGTCAACATTTGGGTTACAAGGATTTAATTAATTAATTTATTTAGCTGGTCCGATTATCTTAGTTGTGCCAGAAAAGTATTTCTGTTTTATATATATGTATGAGATGTTCCTTGATATTATCAGCAACAATCCAGGAGTTTGCTCTCTCAAGATGGGGAAAAGCCAAAGACGCCTACTTGATTTTCATAATAAACCTTGCTGCATAGGCAATTAGGCAATGCATGAACACATTTCGGCCAGACAGTGCTTTTAAAAGTTTTTTTTTTAATTAATTTTTTTAAAAATATTTTTAAATAAAAGGTAATGCTAAATTATAACCTGTTTGTCCATAAGAGGAATACAAAAAACCACAAAGAAACAATTTTAGAATTAGTCAACACAACTAATTAAGGCACAATAAAATCAACAAGACACCATAGATATTGGATGGATCGGAGTAACTTACATAACAAAATCTCCTGTGTATTTTAAAAAACCCTCCAATACTTAATTTAATTTAGCAAAGGAGTTTAAGATGCAAAAGCTAGAAACTATACATACATACATACATACATACATACCTAGAAACTATATATATATATAATAAGTGTTTTTGTGTGTAGTAAAGAGTTAGGGAGATTTTACCTGTATCATTGAGTATTTAAATACCTAATCCATTATATTACCAAGAAAGACAAAGTACAGCTCATCATCACATGGTGACACCGTTAATGTAGCTCATTTTGAAGTCTTTAAAGTTTTTTTTTTTTTTAATATTCAGCTTAACAACTTTATATGAAATTAACAGTGGATAATAAATTTAAATAAACATGCATTGCCATCCACTTATATATATATATATATATTTGAATAATAATCATTACTCCACTTTTTCATTTTTTATCCTTGTATAGTTGAACTGAAGTTATCTATTTTTAATATTTTTTAATTTTTTTAATGAACTTTTATCATTCATTTAGTTTTTATTTAACCTCGTATAGAAGCATTATGATTATAAATATTTAAAATTTGTAATCTTTTTTTTCTTTTTCTTATTTATATTGAGTTCATTTTTTATGTCAAATTCCACTACTTTGTTGTTTTATTGAATTTATCTTTTTGTTTTTTTTTCATAGTTTTTAAACCCTGATGTAAACTCTATATTTTTTAAAAGGATTTTCTACCATAAAAGTTAGGAATAAATTATTTTTTTATTATAGTTTCATGTCATCACATTACTCAATAGACTTTTCACCATTTTCTTTTTTATTCAAAACAAATTGATCCCATCATATCAGTGCATATCATGTAAAATCAATTACAATACTTTTTTATATTTTGTATAGTAATAATAGTCAAAGATCCAATCAACTTTTTTTTTCACTCTAGATATGCCTTTTTTTTCATTCTTTCTTTGGACAACATGTATTAAAATACCCAAAATTTGTGTTAATCTTTGAATCATTTATCATTATTTATATATTTTGATTATAATAATTAAATTAAAATAAACTAATAATATACTTGGTTATTAATACATGTCAAATAAATATATATAAAGATCATTAACTAGCATGAAAAAACCAACTAATCAACAAGTACAAAATGCTTAACAATATTTATATATTTATATCATTCTTATCACCATCACCTCCATTAACGGTAATGTTGAAAAAAATCATTATTATTATTATTTTAAATTCTTAGAAGAATTGTTTTGTTCCTTAGTTATTTTTATTCATGTTTAGTTTTGGGAGTCAAACATTATATATGGTAGTTTTATTCATGAATATCTATAAGAACTCTAAATTATTTATTGAAATTCCTTTTTCTCTTAGAATAGACATAAGATTAATTAATATAAAAAAGGTTATTTTGGGTCCACCCTTATTCAACATAATTCACTTGTATTGTTTTCTTCGCAAGCAATAGCTGCTGTAATTCTCATATTCAGTCTCCCATCTTTTGGTGACGATATATTAACTTCTTGTTCTCTTTTTTTCAATATAATCTCTTCGAATAATAATCTAATATATAATTATTTCTTTCTCCGTCTTTATAGAAAAAATACGAAGGGTTCGAATTGTTTCAATATATATATATATATATATATATATATGTATAGTTTCTGCAATTCAGAGAAATTCAGATGCGAACATAGATCGAATAAAAGCTGCTACTCCTACGATGATCCAAAGCTTTTGGAATTCATTCAAGGTCTTAAAATCTATAGGACGTATTTAAGCAATAAAATATTAAATTATCCAGCTTCGTGAATAAAATATTATCCTGGCACTGCAGCATTGAACCTAGAGGCCTACGTACGTATATTCAGGCGCTTTGGAAATACACTCAAGTTTCGCGCGGGTTCGAGTTAAAAAATTTCTAATATAAATAAAGAATATTCATGCTATGTTAATATTTTTTTAAAAAAAAAACTTGAAGATTCTAATTATAATTCAACCTAGTGTGATAAGCTTAATTAATTTAATTATACAGTTAAAAAAACATCAATACTAAATAAATAATAAATAAAACAAATAACTACAAATATTATGGAAATATATTTTTCAAATATTATAAATATTTTGAAAAGATTTTTAAAAACAAAATAAAACCAGGATAATTATATAGAAAAAAGTAAGAAAAATTTTAAATTCAATTCCAAGCAAATAAAGGGATTAAATTAAAAAAAAAAAAGGGAAACATCAAGACAAACCAGGAAAAAACTGTAAAAATAGCTAGATCTACCAAACCTGTGTTTAAGATGCTAATTATATTTTCCTATGATTTAAGACTCAAAAACTAACCCAAATGGTACTTCTGAATATGCCTCTTTCCCCCAATTCTGATCCCAAGTCCCAAACGAGGTATTTGCTCTTCATCGTGTAGAAACAAACAAACCAATTCCTTTCAGGTTGCACCAAACAATTAATCAATCTTCACTGACGAGTAGATGAGCCTGGTAAACCAAAAGCAGGCATAGAAGCCAATTGTTCCGGTCAGCACAAAGAAAGCATACGAGGCAATCAGCATGTAGCCAAAGTATAAGATCCCAGACACTGGTTTTGTAATATCAAGCTTCGTGAAGAAGTAGAAAGCAGCATAGAGGAAGAGGTAAATTGCAGAGGACCCTGATGTCAGGTAAGACCTCCACCACCAGAGGTAGTCCTCGCTGCACAGTTGGAAGTAGCAAAGCACAATTGTGATCTCAGCACAAGTGACAATGAGGATGATAAAGACAATGAATAGGAAACCAAAAATGTAGTAGAACTGATGCAGCCATATTGATGTAAGGATGAAGAAGAGCTCAATAAAGACAGCTCCAAATGGAAGAACGCCTCCAGTTAGAATAGAGAAAACCGGGTTCATGTACCAGGCCTGTTCAGGAATCTGCCTTGGGATCTTATTGGTTTTCACTGGATCCTCGATTGCAGGCTTCTTGAAACCAATATAACTACCAGTAAAGACAAGTGGAACTGAAATGCCAAACCATAAGAATACCAGCGCAAACATGGTTCCAAAAGGCACTGCCCCAGATGACTTCTCACCCCATATTAGAGCATTCAAGACAAAGAAAATGGCAAATACTATTGAAGGAAACATGAAAGCTGTTTTCAGAGTAATTTTCTCCCATTGTGTTCCCTTGAACATCTTATAAAGACGAGCTGAAGCATATCCAGCAAAAAGACCCATAAATACCCAGAGGAAGAGCATGGCTGTCATCAAACCACCACGATTTGATGGAGAGAGGAAACCAAGAGCAGCAAATATCATAGTAACAAGGATCATCCCAAAAAACTGAACCCCTGTCCCAACATAGACACACAGTAAATCTGAGTTTGTTGGAGGGCGGAAAACATCCCCATGGACCAATTTCCATCCTGTCTCCTCTTGGGCTTCTTCTTGGGTCTCCAGTTGGTTGTACTTGGAGATATCCCGATAAAGTGTCCGCAACATGATCATAGCCACCATCCCCGAGAGGAAAAGAACAATCATTAAAGAATTGACAACAGAGAACCAATGAATTTGATCATCAGCCATCAAAAGATAGGTATCCCACCGAGAAGCCCACTTCACATCACTTTCCTGCAAGGTAAAACAATACAGAAGCCAACAGTAGAAAGTGACACTATAAGCCAGGGTCATAGCATCAGCGATAAAAGATGTTTTTCTACAAGAAAGTATAGGACTTGACCTCAAATGCAACATCGTATGTAAATATTACATCCTTCTTATCCTCAATCACTTGAGGAGAATCGGAGCTAGTAACTGCAAGCCTTGCATGGGGATCACAGGTTGTTAGGCGCATATTCTCATTCTTCCACTCACCATCATACTGATGCTTAACACTGGATTCATTAAAATAGCCAAGTCTTAGAATTAAAAAGCAGACTATAATTTCAGAGACAGTGAGAAGCATAGAATCGTAGAGTATAACCTGAATGGTTTGACTTCAAACCCAACAATCCTGGCTAAATCTAACTGAGAATCTTTGTGATATTTGACAGTAAATGTTAAGTGATTGTGGATAAAATGTTTTAGATCTTCGCTCTACAGATAAATAAATTGCTTTAGTAAGTGCTAATCAGCAATCAATAATAATAATCAAAACAGATTTGATAAATCAAGAACTTACCCCAGCATACTGCCCTTTAAGACCAACATGAAAGCCATGCTGATACACAACTGCATTTTCCTGATCAGACCTTCGAATGGGTACAACAAGTGGTAGATTGTCCAAAATCCTGTTCCATTAAGCATTTATGCCAGAAAGTCAGAAGAGGTGTTATTCACATTAAAAGAAAAAGAAAAAAGAGCATGAAATTAGCACTCACATGTTGACACGGTAATCATCGTCAATCTTTTCCTTGAATTCTTTTACTGTTTTTGCATTAAGGGTTATACGACATAAAACTCTGCACTGCAGTGGTTCTCTCATTTGAAACTGCAACAAAATGTTTATGTCATCCACACAGCAGCCACAGAAGACCACATGTGCTAAGAGAGCCAACTGGCAAGCTACAGCTTACCACATAAGGAGAGTTTTCAATGCGATCACCACGAAGAACTTCCCCAAGATTCTCTGCACTGTCAACTATATGTTTTGGAGGACAATATGGGAGTGAATAGTAAGAGTACGGAAGTTGTGTTTTTGTAGAAGTCAGTTTGTTTACTTTCACCTTTAACTCAGCCCCCTGTGATGGTAAAATGCAACGTTAAGACTTGACAGGAATAAAGAGATGAAAACCAAAATAGATTGAGCTTTACTTCATCAAATGGAAAACATATATAAAACATAAGATAGAAACTATTAAGGAGACGATGCTTGATGTATCCACAATAAGATGACTGAGTAAAAAATCCTATCAACATAATTCAGTGAGGGTAACTAAATTCACAAGCACTAGGGCATTCAACTGGGAAGCATCACCACAATCCATTTACAAAGCACATATTGAAAGGGTTAATGGATATAGGAATTCATAAAAATTCAAGCATTGAAATGACAATCAATATTAGGGAGCTTGGCTTTGATGGTAACAAGGAATATGCGAGATTCACTCAGTTTCCTCCTACCGCCACCACCAATCTCTTCTCCATACACCACAAACACTTAGACCAAACAACAGCATCATCATACATACATGTGGAAGCCTGATAAATTGGGGACCCCAAATTCAAAGTATCAATATTTGGAGTCAAACTGTTTGATCTCACTCAGTTCAGAGGGTTAAACTAAGTCATTGACAAAAAGATACATGTGTCGCTCTAGAAAACAGCAGCTAAAGATACAACCACAAAAGTTTAACATAACTCAGCCAGTAAAGTCATGCGAGATCACTACGAAAAGTTAAGAGTTGGATATAGTTTAGGGGGGAAGAGAAGCACCACTAGTTATGTAGCTCAACCTCCTTCCTTCCCTTGCTAATTCCTTTTTATATTTTTCTGTCTTCATATTTTCCATCGGCCTCTCCTCAAAATCACTTGAAATTTCTAAGTTACCTGATTTCCATTACAAAATCAGATTTTTATGCTTAACCATTATTTTTCACTTCCAGATTGCAAAATCCCAATCTTTTTTTTTTATCAGGAATAAAAGAGCAAGCAAAAACTTCCCAATCATGCATTAAAAAAATTTAAAATTAATCCCATAAAATAAGAAAAGAAGAAGAATCAACAGTTGTCAAAAAATAAAATAACAAAGAAAGAAAGAACAAAACAACCCATGCAAAAACAGTCAATCAAGAAACGGAAAAGAAAAACAGAAGATCTAACCCAGGAAAAAAAAAAGTAGATGCATATGTATAAGTAAAAGTAGAGGGTAAATTACAGTAGAGAAATCCTGAGGGGCAACACCAGGGAGATAGAAGGAACAAGAGTGATAGGCTAATAAGAGCAAAAGCAACGAAGATGATGTGAAAGAGACCCCTAATCTCAGCGCGAGAGAACCTCTCGCCATGCCTGCTATTTTGCTAACTAAATCAGAGTTTCTTTCTTAGTTCAGCTTCTTTGTTTTCTCTGTGTTTCTGCTTTGGCAGTGAGAAATGGGAATGGAGGAGGAGGAACTGCGTGCGTGCGTGCGTGGTTTTTTCGTTGTTTGTTCTTTTCTGTTTTTAATAAAGAACTAATTACTAGTGTGTTCTTCCTGCCCAATTGGACATCAACCGATTAATGCTTCAACATCCTAGGCGATTATTTATCGACTGTTATTATTATTATCGTTATTATATTTTATAAAATGATGTTAGTTTTTTTAAAATAAAACATTGCTGTTTGTATAAATATTTTTTTAAAAAAACTATAATGTTATTATTTTATATAAATCTTTTAAAAAAAATTATTTTAAATAAAAAAATTTAAAGTTGATATAATCTATAAGAGGTCAATTAAGTCGTAAGTGAAATATTATATTATTAAATTTAACTAATTTTTTTTAGGTTATGTGTTAAGTCAGTAAATTACTAAATTAGATCATGTTTAATAATTATATTATAAATTATCAGATTATTAATTATATTTGTGTTGATTTTTTATTAAAAAAAACAAATAATTAAGTTAGTCATTTTTCATCTAAAAAGTATTTTTTACATTAAAAAATAATTCATATTTAAGGGAAAATTGTAATCATTATAATGCTAATTGAAACGGATTTTGGAAACAACTAATTATTTTGATAGATAATTATCTTGAGAATAAAATAACTTTTGATTTGGAGAGGATATGTGTTATTTAAAATTTTGAATTAAACTAAAAAATCAAAAACAATTATATTTCAAAAGGTGTATTGTTCCCAATAGCATAATATTTTGAATTGTCTTGTTGGGAACAATTTACATGGTCATGTTTTTTCCAATAGCACAAAGTCATTAACTATATAATTTCTTGTATTATTTTTTGCACTATTTTATTAAAATTTCTTGATTTATTTTAGCTTAAAATAAAATACTCAAAAATCAAATAACTAGATTATATGGTGGAAATCGAGACTTGTACCTAAATTCATTTATAAATATGCTTTCCTTTTCATTTCCATAAAAGGAAAAAAAACAAAAGAGTTTTTCTTTTTTAATAGTTCAATGAACGTCCTTATCATCTGATATAAGCAAACCACTAAAATAAAAGACAAATTCTCTGCAAGTATAGATTTTTTTTTTTAATTTACCTTGAGATGATGCTTTTACTCTTCCCTAAAAAATATACAAGTCTTGGTTTCGAAGGTCCTTTAAATTTTTACACCATACATTATTCATTAAAAAATTATTTAAGATATATTTTTTTCACACTATAATAATATAATTATCCTTAAAATAAAAAATTTATAAAAATTACATGGAGTAAATAAGTCATTTTGTTTATTGATGTACAATAAATTTAACAAATATATTTTTAAAGTAAAACAAAAAATTAAATATAGGAACAGGGCTTAAAGCTTTTTTTTTTATTGGTTTTTTGGTAATTATCAACTTAATCAAAAAATACATGTCTTTTTATATTAATTAAATATTATTTATTTTTAAAAAGTTATTAATGTGTGTTTTATATACATTGACATGTAGGAGACATTCACGCACTTTAAATAGCATGTGTAGCACCTCCTAGTGGCAGAAGATGTCATTCCATGTGTCATTTCATCCTTTATCTTCTAATGCGATACATATAGATAAATATTAAATGGTTTTTCACTAGTCGACTTTTTTTTTTCTCTTTTTTATTTAGAAAATACAACTTAATTCTTTTTTTATTTTTTTTATATTTCAACTTTAGTTTTTATTCTTTTAATTCTTAGTTTTTATCGTTTGCTATTCTGTTAAAGTTTTATTTATTTTCAATTTAGTCATCAATTCTAATTTGTCATAAATAATGTTTTAAATTTAATCATTCTTCTTTTAATTTCTAGTTATTTTCCTTGGTCATTTTATCAAGGTTTTGGTGGTTTACAATTTAATCATTCAATCCATATTTATAGTGTTTTATTTTTTCTAATTTCATCCTTATTCTTTTAATTTTATTTTTATCTTTTTGTTGTTATTTTTTATTTTCAATTTAACCCACCAATCAAAGAATTGTTCTTGCCCTCTAATTTATTTTTTATTTTTATTTTCACCTTTTTTTTAATTGATATTTTTTCATTTTAGATCATTTCATATAATTGATTTTTTCCTCTAATTTTATTATTTAGAATTTAATTTGTGAAGGATTGAACTTTTTAGTCTTTTCATATATGGTGCTTCCAATCTAATGACATGTGTTATAGGTTTTAAAAATTATTTATTGCATAGTTTTCAAACCCGACTTAAAAATCAACTCTAGACAAGTCCCTAGTCATAGGTCAAGTGGGTTTCCCCAAGTTAACTTATGTCAACTCAATTTTTTATTTTATAAAAAATAACATCATTTTGAGGAACAAAAAGAAAAGAAAATTGTCAATAGGTTTTGATTGGTTTTTTTCAAGGTTAATTGGATTACAAGTCAACCCTGTTTTTTGATCGGATCATATCTGGTCATTTATCCCATTATTTTTATTGAAATCCGACTCAACCTAGGGCTCAGATAATGGAACAAACCTCTAAATTGAGTCAGGTTTTAAAATAGTGATATGTTAGATTTTCCCGATCTAATTATTTAAGTTGTAAATTTTGCTAATTAAACTTAATTAACTCGTTTCTTATTACTCATGTTATATCTTTATCATAAAACTTCGGCTTTACTCAAGCCAACTTTTTTTCTTCTCTTTTTGCTCAATTACATATAAAGTTTTATTTAATGAATTTTGTCAACTAGATTATGTGTTGGAAATTGAGACTTATACCTAAATTCATTCGCAAGTAAGCTTTTTATTTGATTTCCATAAAAAAAAAAAGAGTTTTTCTTTTTTAATAGTCCAATAAACATCCTTATCAATATATATATATATATATATAAAATATAAACCAACTATAATAAAAGACAAATTCTCTACAACTATAGATTTTTTTTTTATTTACCTTGAAATGATGCTTTTACTCTTCCCTCCAAAATATACAAGTCTTGGTTTTGAAGGTACTTCAACTTTTTTACACCATATATTATTCATTAAAAAATTATTTGGGATATAATTGTTTTTTTTTTCAACACTAAAATAATATAATTACCCTTAAAAGAGAAAATTTATAAAAACTACATGAAGGAGTAAATAAGTTATTTTATTTGTTGATGTACAATGAATTAACTGGTATGTCCTTAAGGTAAAAAAACAATTAAACATCAAGGGCCTTCAAGATTTTTTTCATTGGTTTTTTTGTAATTATCAAGGTAATCAAGGGCATGCATGTCTTTTTATATGAATTAAATATTATTTAATTTTAAAAAGTTATTGGCGTATATTTTACATGCACTGACACATTGCAGGCGACCATGCACTTTAGATGGTGCGTGTGGCATCTTCTAGTGGCATAAAATATCATTTCATCATGTAATAAGATACGTCGTCTCGTCCTTTTTCTTCTAGTGCGGTGCATATAGATAAATACCGAATGGTTTCTAACTAGTCGATCTTTTTTTTTTCTTTTCTCTCTCTTACCTAGAAAATACAACCTAATCCTTTTTGTTTTTTGGTATTTCAACTTCAGTTATTAGTCTTTTAATTTTTAGTTTTTTCCTTTGCTTTTCTATTAAAGTTTTATTTATTTTCAATTTAATCATCAATTCTAATTTGTCATAAATGGTGTTTTTAATTTGATCAATCTTCTTTTAATTTTTTATTATTTTCCTTGGCCATTTTGTCAAGGTTTTTTTTTATGGTTTTCAATTTCATCATTCAATCTATATTTATAGTGTTTTGTTTTTTTTCTAATTTCATCCTTATTCTTTTGATTTTTTTTTCTCCTTTTGTAAATTTTTTTTATTTTCAATTTAACCTACCAATCAAAGAATTGTTTTTGCCCTCTAATTTATTTTTTATTTTGATTTCCACTCTCATTCTTTTAAATGTAATTTTTTATTTCAAATCATTTAATGTAATTGATTTTTTCCTCTAATTTCATCAGTTAGGATTTGATTAATTAAGGATTGGACTTCTCAGTTTTTTCATGTATAGCGTTTCCGATCTAATGATATGTGTCATGAGTTTTAAAAGTTATTTATTGCATGGTTTTCAAACCCGACTTAAAGATCAACCTTATACAAGTCCAAAGTCATGAGTTAAGTGAGTTTCCTTGAGTTAACCTATGTCAACTCAATTTTTTTATTTTATAAAAATATAAAAATAACATCATTTTGAAGAAAAATAAGAAAAGAAAAATGTCAATAGGATTTGATTGGGTTGTTTCAAGGCTAATTGGGTTATGGTTCAACTTTTTTTTTTATCATATCATATTTAGTCAATTGCACTTTTAAGTACTAATCACCAACTCAACCTAGGGCCCAAAAATTATCCCATTATTTTTATTAAAGCCCAACTCAACCTAGGGCCCAAAACATGGAACAGATCGTTGAGT
This sequence comes from Populus euphratica, assembly GCF_000495115.2. Lineage (NCBI taxonomy): Eukaryota > Viridiplantae > Streptophyta > Magnoliopsida > Malpighiales > Salicaceae > Populus > Populus euphratica. The sequence continues at coordinate 502,166 of NW_011499895.1, forward strand.
TAAGTCAAGTTTTAAAATAGTGAAATGTTAGATTATCCTAATCTAATTAGTTGAGCCATAAATTTTGTTGGTTAAATTGAATTGACTCATCTCTTATTACTCACAATATATGTTTATCATTCAACCTTGGCTTTACTAAAACCATCTTTTTTCTACCTCTTTTTATCCAATTACATACTTCCAGGTTTTTTTAATAATGTTATCATGGTTTGTTTTTTAAAAATATCTGTCTATTCATTGGCGTTGTGATTTTCTTATCATCTCATTAAAATATAACTAACTTATTCAATCTTGTGAAGGATATAAGCCAAATCGTTTTATGATTTTATTTTTAAAAAAACATGCAAGTGATACCTAGACATCACTTTTTACACACATATCAATATGACCCTATAGTGGACTGCTGTGGAGCATGACCTAAAGTTAATTCTTTACCTATAATAGCATCACAAATGGACATAGTTAATTACAACAATTTACAGCTGCTTTTCATTTGTTTCATGTGTCAACATAAAGATTTAGAGTTTTTTTTTTTTCAAATTAACAAGGTCAACAAAATTAAAGGAGAAAAAACTGGATGGGCACAATAAATACTAAGAACACTTTTAACTCCTTTTCTACTGTGAGCTTTCCTCAACTCCTAGTCTCTTTACCTCCTTCTTCCACCATAAAAAATGACGCACTATTTATTTGCACTCACTACCATCACATTGTTATTTTTATCACCATCATTTACACCACTTCTCTTTTAACAATTTCTAGTTTGCACTTAATCTCTCACTTTTAATTTTATGGATTTTGTTGTGATTTGATGATTATGTTAGGGTTTATTTTGTTATTTTAGGGTTTAGTTGAATTTGGATAAATTAAGTATACCTAATGTTAATTGGGTATAAATTAAATTAATTAGGGATAAATTTGATGAATTAGGGTTTTAGTGATTATATTAGGGTTTAGTTGAATTTAAATCAATTAAGTATAAATTATATTAATTAGGTATAAATTACATGAAATGAGGTGATAAATTACTTCAATTAGGTATAAATTTCATGAATTAGGGTTTTGTTGATTATGTTAGGGTTTATTTAATTAGGTTACAATTTAGTTGGATTTATATCAATTCGGTATAAATCATGTAAATTAGGTATAAATTACATCAATTAAGTTGATAATTACTTTAATAAGGTATAAATTTAATGAATTAGTATTCTGTCGATTATATTAGGGTTTATTTAAATAAGGTTAGAGTTTAGTTCAATTTAGATAAACTAGGTATATATTATGTTAATTATGTATAAATTACATTAATCATAAGTGTGGATTTTAGATGCAGCTCCAATTATTATGTAGTCAACTAATTATATTATTAGTTTTAATAAAAATATTAACATTAAAAGAATTGTGTTTTTATCATTATCAGCATAATTAAACAGAAACAATGTTGGCTCTAATCACGTCAAAGAAAAGATTATACATTTCGAGTATGAGAGTGACCACCTAACTAAGTTTGCAAGATTAATTTTTAAATAAAAGAACTGAGATGATAAGGTGGTAGTTGATCCCCCATGATCTCATAACTGCAACCACCTTGCTAACATTTAATGTACCTTATAATTGGGGTTACATTGATAATTATATATCTATTATTTTGGGTTCATCTTCTCGTACTAGAATAATTTTAGGATAATTTATATTGTTAACTTTAAACATTTGATAATTCTCCCACATCAGTTCTTATATAAAAAAAATCTTTTCGATAATAATCATACAACTCTTCAAAAGTTTCTATGGGACTCTTATCTAACATGATATTTATATTTTTCTTTGTTTTTACTTCTTTTTTTTCCCTCCCAAAACCTCATGTATATAATAGTGTTTTATAAATACCTTTAAAAATTAAAAATACTCAACATTAATATTGAAAAATTATATCAATGTTGGTTTTCATTAGTTATTTATAAATGGTTACCAAGAAACCTTTTTATGAACACTAGATTTGACATTGAAAAACTTTGAATTATAAAGATAGAGTTGGATATTGCAAAATTTATAAGGATTAAAATATAGTTTACATTTTATTTAACAAGAAAAGATTTGTTTCGTCTAAGATTCATTGCTAATTTAGTGCATATACGATAACTAATCTTAATCATTTTTAAGTTACAAAAAACACATACATATATAATGTTCTCATTTTTTTTTATTATTGATTGTTTATAATTCTCTTTTTAATCAAAACTTACGTGTGAAATTGTCTTAAAGTTGTACATCTAGATAACTTGTTTGGTTAGTCATTGTAGAAGAACATGTCACCATGATATATCAAAATCAAGATGCAAATGAACAAACATTATGTAACAATCATCTTATTTGTTAATTAAATATATTTCCATTAGTTAAGCATGTAAATCTATTTAAAAAATCAAATCCTTTATAATAGAATAAGTTTAAATAAAATCTATTTAAATTCCCTGTAACTCACAAATCAATGATAAAAAGATATTCCATAACTTAACATTAATTCTTATATGGTATCAGAGCACCATTAAAAGATTAATGTTTAATCTGTTTTTTATTTTCTTTTTCATTTTCTAATAGCCTCATCTTTCTTTTTTACCACAGTAATACCTTTAACTCTTCCACCCTTCTTCAATTTACCTTTAACAATTAGTGTAAAACTCAATTACTCTAATTATCCTATTTGGAAAGCAAAGGCTATACTATATTTTCATGGTCTAGCCATTTTTTTGGTATCTTAATGGAATTGTTTAGCCCCTTCCTCAATAAATTGATGACTTAAATCCCTCGCCAAGCAATACTGCTAAAATATCAAATCCTCAATATGACTAGTAGCTTCATCACGATTATTTAATCATTGCCACTATCAATGCTTCTTTTACTAAGGATGTTCTCTTCTAAGTCATGTCATATACCACCTCTTATGATGTATGGCTTGATTTAAACACAATCTTTCATCCATTTTGTATGTTCAAGTTGCTCAACTTCACACTCAACATGAAACTATATGTAAATGAGTTATGTCTGCTAAGGATTGCTTTCTTTCTATTAAATATATGGTTGATGAACTTGCACTTGTTGGACACCCTCTTAAGTGTAATGATATTCTCACTTATGTTCTTAATGGTTTTGGTCAAGAGCATAATTCCTTGGGCTTTATAATTATATCTTGTTCTACATTTATCTTATTAGAAAGCTTTATTTGTTGCTTCTCAACACTGAGTCAAGGATCAATCAACATTATATAACTATTAAGGTTGAGGCATCAGTGATTATAGCTACCAGATTACCCCCTTATTCTTAGTCTCACCCTACTAAAAACTATCCATCATTAACCAAGCTTATGGTAATACCTATCATGGTAAACGTTGTGGTGGTTGTTCAACTAATTGTGATCAAGCATCATACACTTATCTTATTTCTCAAGTATGCCTCAAAATAGGTCATAACACACTTAAATGCTATCATGTTTTGATCTCTCTTACCAGGATCAATCCCAATATCAATAACCTCAAGCTTTCATTATTGCCAAACATCTATATGTAGATATTGAGTAGCATTCCAACACAGGATTCACCTATCATACAACTAATAAAATGAACAATATTCATATTCAGAATGACGACTATGCTAGCCAAGATCATATTCAAGTAGCAAATGGTGCAGGTTTGAAACTTGCCCACACTAGCACTTTTACTTTATCCTTCCCATCTAAATCTTTTGTTCCTAACCAAACATTACTTGCTTTTGATATTATACAAAATCTTTTTTTAATTCAGTGTTTTTGTCTTGATAATCATGTTTTCTTTGAGTTTCATGTGTCTTTCTTTTTTATGAATGACTACTCGAGGAAAATCCTATATTACAGACCATTTCGTAATGGCCTATATAATTTCTCATTGTCACTTGCTTTTCTTCAATCATAATCTCTTTCTAGTGTTCAAGTCTCAGCCAATGTATGTCATTGGTGTCTTGGCCATGTTTTTTTTTCTTCTTATTAATAAGGCAATTTCTTTTCCAATTCCAAATAATAAACACTCTATTTGTTCTCATTGTCAAATGGTCAAGAGTCATGCTTTGCTATTTAAAAATTCACACATTTTTGTTTTGAAACCATTAGCATTATTATATTCAAATTTTTAGGGGTTAGCACTTGTATTATCCACTACTGCTACATGTTATAACATAAGTTTTATATTTGATTCCACTAAGTTCTTATGACTTTTCTCATTAAAGCTTAAATCTAATGCTTTATCACTTTTTAAAAAAATTCAAGTTATAGTTAAACATCAATTTAATATTAAATCAAAGCTATACAATTCGATTAAAGTGGCAAATATCTTAACTTAAATCAATTTCTACAAACACAAGGAATCACTCACCAAGTAACATGTCCTTATACACATCAATAGGCTGACATTATTGAACATTCATCACCAAAATGATAAAGGATGGACTTACTTTACTTGCTCATTCTAATTTACCAAGTATTTTTTGGGAAGACACTTTTATAATTATTGTTTATATAATTAATCGTTTACTAACTCTTGTTTTACAATATAACTCATCTTATGAAATGGTCAATCACTCCAAACTTGATTTCAATTTTTTATGTATATTTGGATGTGCTTGTTGGCCCTACTTACATCTATATAATAAATATAAAATGAATTTTCATTTGAAAAATTAAATCTTTATTAGTTATAATGTTGTAAATTGGGGTTATAAATATTAGATGTATCCGCTGAAAACATCTTTGTTTCTCATCATAATGTCTTTAATGAATCTTTATTTGCATATAAACCTGTACAATTTTATTATTCCTATAACTCAAAACACTTATGTTTGTCTTCTTGTTAAATTTCATATAACATCTGTTAGTTCTAATTCTTCTATAACTCTTAATGTTCAAACTGTAATGCCAATTATAAGCTATATATATGCACCAATATATTCTCAATCTGATCATACTGCATAACTTTTTATGTTAGATAATTCTAAATCAGCATGAAAATGAATTAATCCCTCCATTTTCAGCTTATAAACTTTTACCATAAAATCATAATACTCACCCTATGATTACCCACAATAAAAACAATATCCACAAACTAAAACTATCATAAGACTTCCATTCTAGACACTTTATTCCCAAAGCTCTCATGACCATTATCACTAATATTATATAAAAATTAATTTGCTATTCAAAAGCCAATATACACCTACATGAGCGAGCAGTCATGAATATAAAGTTTGATGCCTTAATAATAAATGGTACCTATAATTTATTTCCTTCTCTACCTCATGCTAATATTGTTATCTCTAAATAGGTATACAAAATTAAAAGAAAAGTTGATGATAGTGTGGAACGTTTCAAGATTCGACTAGTTACTAAGGGTTTTTATTAATAGGAGGTTGTTGATTTTATAGAAACCTCAAGTCTTTTTATGAAGCCTATAATAGTCTATATTGTGTTTATCACTTGTTGTATCTCAAATAGATGACTAAAATGTTTTTTTGCATAACCTTTTATGTGTGAATTTTTATATGGCATAACCCTCAGGCTTTCTTCATCCTCGATAACTGTAGCATATTTAAAAAATTTATAAATCTATATATGGGTTTTATGAAGCACCACGAGTGTGGTTCTCTTATTTAATTAATATATTGCAAGTTATTAGTTTTAAAGGCAGTCAACTAGATCATTCTCTATATATTTATGACTATAGTTATGTTTTTTTTTATATTCTAATCTATGTTAATGATATTATAATAACAGGTGATGACCTATTTTCACTCAACCATGTCAAACGTATACTACAAAATGATTTTCTAGTAAAAAACCTTGGTGACCTCAACTTTTTCCTTGGTATTGAAGCCATTCACAATGACATTCGACTTTATTTGTCTTAATATCATTTTATACTTAACCTTCTTCTTTTAGCAATATGGATGAATACGAACCTTATGTTACCTTTATGTCATCGTCCTAAATTTTGACTAAATTAGATGACGGTTCCTTTCATGATCCATATTTGTACATAAGTATTGTCAAAGACCTTCAATGTCTCTCTTTCATCAAGCCATAGCTTGCTTTTGTTATCCACAAAGTTAGCAAATATATTTATGATCTAAAAGAACCTAACTGGGTAGCAATCAAATGGATTTTATTATATTTAAAAAGGTATTATATTATATGACCTTTTCATTTAGTCTAATCCACAGTTTCAAATTCAGACCTTTAATGATATAAATTAGGCATCTGATTAGGATAATAGACAATCCATTAGGGTATATTATGCATACCTTGGCCAAAACTTAGTTTCTTGGAATTGTAAAAAGCAACCCAGTGTTGCTAGAAGCAACATTAAAGCAAAATATAAAACCTAACATATACATCTGCTGAAGTTCAATGGATCAAAACTTTACTTTCAAATCTTCATGTCTCGATTATACATTCTTCAATCCTTTAGTATGTGACATCACTTATCTAATAACCAATCCATTTTCCCACACATAAAAAAAAAATATTGAAATAAATTTTCATTATATTTATAATCAAGTAATGCGTGGTTAACTGAATATTCAGGTCATTTCTATAAAAAATAAGTATGTAAATGCTCTCACCAAACCATTGCCTTCTTATCATTTTCATATTCTCCGCAACAATCTTAGGGTCTACTCATTACCCCTTTGATTGTGGGGGCATGTAGAGGAACAAATCAACATGCTATGTTCAAATTAAGATTCAAAGGAACAAACATTCTATAACAACTATCTTATTTGTTAGTTAGGCATATATCCATTAGTTAGGCAGGTAAATCTGTTTTAAAAATTAAATAATTTATATCAAAATTGGTTTAGATGAACTCTATTTAAGTTCTTTATAACTCATAAATTAATGATAAGAAGATTATTTCATAACTTAACATCAAATCTTATAATCTAATATATAATATTTATTATTTACTTAATAATAATTAGTCAATTTCAATTACCAAAAAGGTTTGATTGATTGCATCATCTTACATATTAAATTATTCATTTCTTGAAAAATAATTACTTATTATCATATATATGATAGTGTAGATGAGCTTAATCCATGTTTACTAGGCCTCACACGGATGAGAGAACCTCGAATCAAATACTTGCTTAAGTCACCTTGTCATCGTAGGAAAAAAAAACAAACGAGCATGGTTAGGTCCATATTTTAGATCATCAATATGTTTTTCTTTTAATAGAAAAGCTTTAATGTCCTATAAACTATAAGTTCTTCAATTTCTCTTTTTTAATTTTCTATAGGCATATTAATTATTGTCGGTGGATTTCCTAATGGTTTTCTTATTTACCCCTAATGAGTCATTTGCTTAAAATCTTTTTTCGAAATGTACGTCATATGAAAAGTAAAGAAAAAATGATTTGCTTCTCTGATAATGGTAATGGGTTCATTAATTTAACTAGATGAGAAGAAGACATTTAAAGTTGCTTAATTTTTTGGTTAGATAGCTCAAAAATTATTATAAGGAGCTTTAAGTCGTGTGGGAGATTCACCATAGCTCAAAGAACTATTCATATTCTATTCCATTATGGATTTGCTATGATAATTTTTTTTTATTTTAATCCTTAAACTTTCTTTTTGATTGATTGCATCTTTTGAGGCTAAATGGAAGCCCAATGGTTTCGATTCTGTTGAGTAAGGGCAAGATCGAAAGAAAGGGAATTGAAGTGAAAACACGAAGGAAATGGGTTGCATTTAAAAAATGGCATGAAAAGATCACTTTGGTCCTCATACTATTCAAATTATAAACTTTCACTCCCTAAATTTTTGAAAAATTGATTTTAGTCCAAAATTTTATTCTTTATTTTCAGTCCTTAGTTTGAGATGTGAGAGAGAAAAGGATAGAATTTCAATAGTAGAGAGAGAAAGTCTTGGTTAACGCTAATTTCAGCCACAACAAATATTGATTTTGGTGTCAATAGATTTTATTCGATGAAAAAAGTTTTTCCTAGGTGTTGTTTGCCTTTACTTTGATTGGGATGATTGCTCTGAGATTAAAAATGTTTTGGATTTGGGTTGATTATAGGTTTTTTTATGGAGTTTTAGTTTTTTTTAAGCCATTTATGGGTTTATTGATGTATTTTAGGATGTTTTGTATGTGTTTTGGGTCACAAATTGGGTTTACAAGTAAAATAAAACCATCAACCATATAAACCAATATGGCTAGGATCTAGAGAAAAACAAGCGATGTGTTACCTACCTTTATTTTTTTAATAAAGAATCTTAGGAAAAATGACATGTCAGTCAATCTATTACTAAATAAAGAAAATAAAGGCCTGTGCTTTTGCCTTTTCAAAATGGGCTAGGCGAGCAGGCCTGGCTTATCATTTCTAGCAACGCCTAGTCTTTTTCTTTCTTTTTTTTTAAATTTTTTTAATGTATATCCTAGTCTTTTTCTTTCTTTTTTTTTAAAATTTTTTAATGTATATATTTTTTAATTTTATTTTTTAATAATTTTTAATTTAAATTTAAATTAATACTACTTCTTTCTTATTATTTATATTGTTTATTTAGCCTTTATGTAAGCCCAAACACATAGGCCACCTATGTCAGGATCGTGCACCTAATCTCTTGTTTTTGTTTTTTTTTTTCTATTTTAATTTCATCATTTGGTGCTGAGTTTTTATTGAAAATTTACATATATGCTTTCAGAAAAACGTTGATCATAGAAGGCATTCTTTTTATGCATCCTTAAATTTTTTCTCTCTTTAATTTTATTAAATCACTTTTCTAAACATGCTTTTTATTATTATTGTTAAATAAAACATTGGCTACAATAAACAATATTATTAAATACCATTTAATCTATAGCTCGTGTTTTGAGATCAGATATCTACAACCATGTTTATTTCTCAACTTTCTAATTTATTATTTGGTTAAATATTGGTTTCACATAAAATGATAGGATTTTTCTAATGTGTGCAACTTTGCATTATACTTTTTTTCCTTTTGATTTTATTTATTTGATTTCATGTGTGTGTCTATTTCTATTATCATTTGATTAAATAAAAAATAATTTTAATAAATAAAGTCATTATACACAATCAAATAAATTACATGTATTGCTAAATCAAATATCTTAATTTACATCTATCTCTTGATTTTTCTAATTTCATATTTAGTTATGGTTAACAGTTATTTATTTATTTATTGAAACAAATAATTCTTGATTTATTTTACTTAAATACATGCATATGCTTTTCAATTTATATTTAATATTTTTTATGTCAAAAAAACACTTTGAAGAAATCAATTTATTTTATTTTATTTTGCTATAAAAAATATTATCTAACCAATTGAGAAGTGTTGTTCAAATAGCTAATTAACTAACAAACTAAAATATGTAGGTTAAATACTGTTGAGTTAAACATTGTTCAAATACTTATAAAACACTGTGGATATATTGTGTTTTTTTTTTAATAATTCATTTTGGCCCTCAAAGTCTTCTTTGGGCGATTTAATCATAATTCAAGACCACTTGCTTTTGATTTCTTAGACAATGATAGAATTGAAATAAAGGGACCAAAATGAAAAGGGCATTAAGAATAGGTGGCATGCCATAAAGTTTTTTTAAAATACACATAAATCCTCAAACTTTAAAAACATCACAAATTAAACAATTTAGGTCCTTTTAGATTTGAAAAAAATTAATTTTGGTACAAAATTTTATTTATAGTATTTTTCATTTTATAGTTAGAGAGAAGGGAGAGAGATGACTTATTGGATTCTAATGATGAAAAAGAAAGTTGTTATTCAAGCCATTTCCGACTAGCACAACGATTTTTTTTGTGTCTATAGGTTCCATGAAATGAAAAAGGCTTGATGGTAGTTATTTAGAACTTTAATGTTGCATGAAAAAACATATTTAAGTTTAGGAAGATAAGTCTAACTCGATTTGATTTTGAGTTTTTGAATCTTTTTTTGAGCATTTTGAGTTGATGAATTGATTTATTGATGTTCCAAGAATGTTTATGAGATGTTTTTGGGTTAAAATAACTATAAAATTATATTTTTTAGGGAAAAAAATACACTATACTAATTTTCCAGCCACTAATAAGTGGTCAGAATATGGGCTTATAAACAATATGATATATGCATATTTTTAAAAAAAAAAGTACGAGTAAAGAGTAGGTCATCCTTCCTTTTAAAATATTTAAGAAAATAAAACCAAACTTAGATGTACAGGGCTAGGCTTGAAAGCCCACTCACTTTTTTGGGCTTTTCCTTACAATGACACAAGCGTGTTAGGCCATAGGCTCAAAAGCTTAAGCTATTTTTTTGCTCTCTTTTAGTTTTTTTAAGGTTAAATATAATTTTTTTAAAAAAAATATTGAACTCAATTGAGTTCATGGCTCGAAACACGGGTTTGACAAGTTCAAACACATGCATGCTGTTTTTCTTTTCTAATATTGCTTTTTTTAATTAATATTTGTTTTTATTTTTTTTAATAATTTTTAAATTTATGTTTAAATTAATATCACTTCTCTATTATTTTTTTATTTAACTTTTTTTTTAATAAAGATCTTTTTTAATGGTGTTGTATGTATTTAGTTTTTTAAAAAATTATTTTTATTCATCTATAATTTTTGTTAATATTTTATATAGATGAACTTTATATTTTAAATTAAAAAATATTTATTTTCAGATAATATTTTTAATATGTGCAACGTTTTGTATAATTTTTTTTTATATTGTATTCAATGAATTTAATGTGTATATTTATTTATATTTTTGTTGGATTGAATAAATAAATAATTTTAATAAAAAAATTTAGGAAGTATAACCAGGTAAATATCTTATCTTGTAAAATTAAATATATTAATAAATACTTTACTTTTCAAGAATTTATTTTATCCAGAATTCACTTTTATTGTAATTCACTTTTCAAAAGAAAAGCAAACAAACGGCCATTTTATTTTTTCAATTTTATTTTTAGTTATGGTTATTGAATTTTTTTTTTATGAACACACTTAATTTATATAGTTACTTTACGTATAAAAACACATTGAAAAAATCAATATATATAATTTTTTTATAGAAAAAGAACATTTAGCCCACGTAGTCCTGATGATAAATTTGTCCTACAATAGCTGCCTAAGAAGTTGACATAAACAGGCACAGATCCCATGTTATCATCTCTATTTTTCCCGGTCTCCTAAGTGTACTTCTGCAGAGATTCAACATAAAATACCTTATAACTCGAGATCCGAGAGCACGCCAGATCCAGATTCTGTTGTAGAGCTGAACAAAATGACTTGAAGTTTCGCGCTTGCAATTACAGAAAAGAAAAATGTGACAGAAACTGATCATCTCAGTATGTGCTAACTTGACAGTTCTTTTCCCCACCTTTTGGAATGGCTAGTGTGGAGAAAGTAGCTGTTCCATGCAAAGGACTGTAAATAAATCATCCTCACACGAAAAAAGTACAGTGGCTTTTGGATACAATAAAAAGAAAATCACTGGAATATCCCGGTATGGCCAGAAAAAAGAAATGTTGTGCTTGATATAGGTAACTAAATTCTCACTGGAATCAATGAATGATAGTCGATACTCTTAGTGTTTAATTGGAAAGAACAACGAGGAAGAGGAGCAAAATGGTTAACTTCAAATCAGACAGCAACTGGATTTTCTTCTTGAGTAGGAGGTGGTTCAAGCAGTCTCACAGAACGAGGAAGCATAAACTCGGCAAATATAGGGTAGTGTGATGAAGGATAATGCCCGTCTATATTATCATTCACCACTTCGCAAAGGACAGGAATCAAAGATCTACCCCTGAAAAGAATCCAATCTACATGCAGGTCCTGTGTTTGACGGTCCCAGCAGAGGCAGAGTGCCCTCAAGATCAACTTGAAGAATTCAAGAGCTCCTTGCTTGTCACCTGACAATACCGAATAATTGAGTTGGGACAGGATTATACCATAGTGAATGATCATTAAAAACAAGTGGTAAGCTGATACCTTTGAAACCGTGATAAGTGTGTATGAGGGAATGGTTTTTCCTCACTCGAGCATTGGGCCATGTATCCCTCATATCTCCCACAACACCATGCTCTCTGCAGAGGAAAACTGAATCAATCCCTGAACAGTTATTAAGAAGGAAAGTGAAATGCTCATAAATCCTTGAGCAACGTTTCACAAGATAAAGAGAAATGACTTTCCTCACTTCCCGGAGCATTGCTTACTACATAACCTGGTAATGGAAGCCTTAATTCTCAAATTAGGCATTTCATCAATTGCACTGTTATAGACCACTATGCAACAACTTCCGCCCAGCATTATCAAATATTTCCTTGTTAACTTCAATTTCATTGCAGATAAACAGAGTTGAATAGCAACAATAGCAACATTTCGTAATCAGTAGCAATTGTGATGCACAAAAACCATGTGATCATCAACCTGACAATGCTACAGATTACTGGACAGTTAGAAGAGTTTTAGAACTGAAGGGGGGGCTGAATTGAAATTACCATTCATATTATACAGGAAATATACGAGCATTGGGTAATCTATTCCTGTCTCTGCATAAAAATCAAGGTCGTTCAGAAAGGAACTATCAAAAGGTCTTAATCCTTCATTTCTGAAAAGAAGTCAATTAACAGTTTTGTAAGCACAAGCATCTGGGGAAAAAACAACTATTTCTTTGGTTCAGAAAATTGATTATTACTAATTGTATCTACAAGAAGGAAGTTTCAAACTTAGAACATGACCATGGATTCCTCATATTGATATAATGCAATAACCAAACATGGGCAAATTACAACTTAAAAATGCCAAACGTCTATGTAATGAAGATACCTTGATCTACCAAGAAGAAAACGTCCTGTAGTCGATTCCTTCTGTGTGTTAAATCCTCCACAGTACACAACTGGTAAGCTGGGAGGTAAGGATGCAATGTGTTGCCACGTGAGTAAAGCACTCCGTCTACGTGCACGAGGACTGAACTCATCCATGTTCGTATTCACTATTTGAAATGAAAATCCTGGGGGCTCAACCCCTTTCAATTGGAATGTGTGACATCATGTCAAAGAAACATGGCAAGACACTTTCTAAAGTCCAAATAAAAATAAAGGGACTTGGCAGATAAACAATGTAAAATTGACAAAACTAATATGGGGAAGGATATAGCCCATGTTGCAATGCATGGAGCTGCAGCACCCCATGACATGCTTCCTGGGACAGAAGGCGACTCTGATAGCCAAAAAGTTCCACCTTCTAGTAGCTCTACCTTCATTCAACAAGAAAAGGGCATGACAAGTAGCCAAATTCCATCAATATCTCAGACAAAACAAAATTGGAAATCTCAACCAGATTGAAGAGTAAGTCATTTCATACTTTTTCCTTGTCATAGAAGATAGTGCAGTGCTCATCTGAAGCATCTTGAGAACCTTTTCTTGATATCCCAAATTGACCATAACCTAATAGATGTTTATAATAAACCCAAAGATGTGAACGGTTTTCTGGTTAGCTGAAAACAAGAGAGTTTTGACCACTGCATGCATTTGAATGCCAAAACACAACACTGTGAAAAGCAGAAACATGTAAAAAGAGTAACACAGGCATGTTAGAACTTATTCCTTCCATATTTTATTGGTGATGGTCCTACATAAGCCCTCAGGACCATGGTTCTATTTAAGAAATCAAAATTATAAGATTTGTATTACTTTGGCAGCTCAACGTGTTATCTATCCTGCCAAATGCTAATGCATCAGGAATATAGACCAATTTAATCATATGGCCTTCGTAAATGTCACAGAACCAAGTGGCATAGCTAGGCAATTTGCTGCTACATGAAGATCGAATATCTCCACATTGTCTTGGGTATTTCCAATGAATATGATGATTACAATAGCAGCTATAAACGCATCAAATAACATAGCAGCATTGAGAAAAGAAATTCGCACTAACAACTTCTCAATTAATACTGCGTAAGGTTAGAAGCCACGTGATTAAACCATCAGAGAAAAATTACCTGGCAAGCACTGCTGAAGATAATCCAACTGCGTTTTCACACCTAAATCCATACACAAAATGACAGGCAGAATGAACAGTAAGATATACCAATAGGAAACCATTCAAATTCCATTTGAAACACAATCAGATCGACAAGGTGAAATAAATACATGAAGCCCAAGTCAAAGAAACCACCACAATACAACCCGGACACACACACACACACAACTCGACTAGAACTCAAAAGAACAAAATCCCATGTCCCAAACAGAACTGAAAGATACCAGAACATCTTATCCACAGAAAACACAACCAGAAACAAGATCACACACAAGCAGATGTGTAAAAAAGAGAAGCAGCAAACCTTGTTCAGTACAAAGAATCATAGGAGAGTAGTTAGTGATGACACTAATACACAAATCCTTCCGCTTCTCCCATGAATTTGGACTATCTTCAGCCTGATCTTCATGAAGATTAAAGGTCATCACAGTCAAAGAAACACTCATATTTTTTTTTCTCTTTTTTTCATTAAATAAAAACTAGCTCTTCGTTCTTCGTTCTTGTTGCGTGTATCTTTTTTTGAAATTTCAACAAGCATTACATGGTGTTATAAATCATAGGATTTGCCAAGAAAAAATATAAGAGAAAAGCGAAACAGCTCATAACAAGCAATGGTATATTCCATTCTTGTGAAGTGAGATCAGGCTTTGTAGGCTTTTATTGATTGGATTCAGAGCTGTTCAGTTTTTTTCTTTTTCTTTTTCTTTTTGGGGGGAGTTGGTACTCTTTTTTTTTTTTTTTTCTGAGCAAATGTGAAAGCAGAGGAAACAGCGACGACACTTTGCCTCAAAAGCATTCGTTTTCCTGGTTACACGAGGAAATGTGCTCATTCCCAGTTTTTCTTTTTTTTTTTTTTAATAATTAAAAAAAAGAAAAACCTTACATGCTTTAGCTGTTTTTCACTGTCCCTCCAAGAACTAGGAAATTACACTCTCTCCATGATAAATTAAAAATCTCAAATTAGATGAAAATATATTTTTGTTCTTGTATATAATATATTTAAATTTATATGGTTTCACACAAACTTTGTTTTCCTCTCCTAAAATTAAATTGTTTTCTCTCAAAACATGATACATTAACATTAAACCTAAAGCAAAAACTTTATTTTTTACACTTCATCTCTTCATTCAGGTATCAAAAACTAAAAACCCCTCATTAATTTTTTTTATTCAACTTTTTTTATTAGAAACAATGGATAATTATAGAGATAAGTTGTTTAAAAAAATCTCGATTTTACATGGCATGCCTGTGGGTTTATTTTATGTTAAATTAGTGGATAATAGTTAAAATATTATAAATATATACTTGATTTAACAACACAATTGAATAGTTTTTAATTAATTCAAACATAATCGTGAAGCTCTAAAAACCCTAGAAAATTGAATTGTTGCTTGATAATCAATAAATTGGATTGTTCTACATATATTTTAGGTATATTTATACTAATTATGATTGTTATCAAAAAATCATGAAAACCTCAATTTAATCAAATAGTAACCCTAATGTTTAAAATTAAAGGTTTACCATGTATGATTGCTGGATAGGTCTGTAAATTAGGGTTACTAATAAAAAAATCTATAATTAAGTTTATATTGTTTGTAATGGAAAGATATAAGATATCATTTATTATTGCTTGTCATGATAGGTTATTGTTTGTAATGGAAAGAATGTAAATGATGGACATCATGTGAAGAGATACCTTAGTTAAAAAAAGAAGGTTACAACAACATATACATATATTGGTTATGAGTGGAGGATTTATGTTTCACTTGTTCCTGAGAGCAATATTTTCATGGTTAGTACTATGAGAGATAAGCACAATTATACTAGGTTTTCCATTATAAAAGCTATCAATTCTACTTGGATTGCAAAAATAATACTACTAGTTTGTAGTGTTAATCCAAACATATCTAATAAAGAACTTAATACAATTTTATAAGAAAAATATGGCATTAAACCACATCCAATATGACTTTAAAGGGCTAGGTCAAAGACAAATGAGTTTGTGGAAGGGAGTTATAATAACTAATTTCAAAGACTATATATATATATATATATATATATATATATATAAGAAGCCTCTTTATGACTTTAATGATAATGAAAAGTCTACAGCTATTCATAAACTCTTTCTTATAAGCTTTCAAACATACATGTTATTAAAGGAGTATAACTCAGGTTTTTTTTTTGTGGTATAATCCTAACTTCAATTTAAAGGTCATTCACCAAGAAAGTTTCATAAAGTATATATATTTTTGAAAGTTTATATGAAAGGGTTTATAAATGGCTATAGATCTTTTATTGTTATTGTTATTATTATTGAAGTCATATATATATATATATATATATATATATATATATGTTGAATAAGTATAACCTATGTTCTGATATCTTTTTAAGTTATGACCTTAACTTCAATTCAAAAGGTTATTTTTAAGAAAATTTTAAAAAGTATGTATGTTTGAGAACTTAGAATATAAGGTTTGTGAATAGTTGTAAACCTTTTATTAGCGTTGTTATATGCTATATAAAAGGTCCATATAAAGGACTCTTGTTATTAGTTGTGGGATTGGGTGGCAACGATGGACCTTTTCCTTTGTTTATATCATCATGGAGGTAGAAAACGACACCTGAATATGGTTTTTATATATCTTGTATGATTCGATAAAAAATAGAGTACATCAAAGATATTTTTGCATTATATCTGATATAAAAAAGATATATTATTATTTAAACATCTTACTATATTTGTAATGTTTTCCTCTTTTATATAATGCCTATTTTTTTTTTTTTTTCTTATAGAGTCTACCTAAAGAAATGGTTGAAATATTCTTTAAAGCTACTCATAGACACTATGTAAGGTATATCTATACCAATTTAAATAATAAATAATTTCAAGGTTTGGAGAAGAAAATTAAATTTTAGAAATCAACGAAACCTTACATAAATCTTTAATATAAGTTTTTTTTTTAAGATATCAATGATGTTGACAAAGCAACTCTAGGTTGGTTGAATAATATTAATACCAAAACATGGTATAGACATTTATTTGATAGTAGGATAAAGATTGAAAATATAACAAACAATTTGACCAAGTCATTTAATATTTATGTTGGAAAATATGGAAGTACACCAATTGTTTTGTTACTAGAAAAGATTAATATTGGAACTTATATCTAGGTTTCATAACATATATGCCAAAACTACATGTTAAAAAATATATACTACACCAAATGGTAAAAAATTACTAGATAGGCCTATTGAAAAGTTTATACAAATATGAATTATGACAACCACTTCAATTGAATATTAAGTTTTTGGTAACTAAACAAAATTTTTTATTGATTTAAAAAAAAAGATTATTCATGTAGTGAATGAAGGATGCAGACATTCATTATAGATATGGTGCTGGAAGTTCAAATGGTGTTCAAATGGGTTTGAGTGGTGTTAATAATAAAAGGGGTGTTAGCAAGGATATAAGGGGTGTTGACAGGGGTGTTATGGATGTTGTAATTCAAGTTGTAATAATAGTTACAATGGTGTTGGTTAGGGTATGATTGAGACTATATTTGTTTCTTGATTAATACTTAAAAGTATATTTTATCATATAAATGAAAGAATTGATTGATGAGTTTAAGAACTAAAATTGAAAGGACAAAGAGATGGTCAAACTTAGAAAAAAGATGTTGGTGCAATCCAAACCAGAATACTATTTGGTAATTAGGTCATATCTGGAGCTATAGATCTCAGATTTAGGTCTACTTTATATGGATAAGATATAAGCCTACAACTTTCGTATAGAGCCCAAGATTTAAAAAGGTCATTTTCAAGTCCAAATTGTAGCAACAATAAAGAAGTCTGAATTTGTCTTGCAGCCCGAGCATTGTTCAGTGTTTGGCTCATATCTGAAGTTTTAGAAGCCCAAATTACCATTATTATTTTTTTCTGGAAAGTTGAGACAATTTTCTACAACTTTCATGTTTTCAAATGGTTCTAATTTTGACATTATCAATGATATTTTAGGCAGACAAGAGAAGATATGGATTGTCATCAAGTCAAGAGTTGGCCACCCACTCATCAATTAGTCATCAAAT